>NC_091433.1:12435278-12679986 GCF_964237555.1 Oryctolagus cuniculus
AAAAAAAACAGTTACTAAAAAGGGAGCTGAAGATATAAGCAGACTGACAAGACACACTCATACTTGGAGGAAAGAGTACTGGCCAAAGCCATAAGAAAAGAGAAAGCATAGACCAGCGTTGTGGCTCACTAGGCTAACCCTCCGCCTGCGGCACCGGCACCCTGGGTTCTAATCCTGGTTGGGGCGCCAGATTCTGTCCTGGTTGCTCCTCTTCCAGTCCAGCTCTCTACTGTGGCCTGGGAAGGCAGTGGAGGATGGCCCAAGTGCTTGGGCCCTGCACCCCATGGGAGACCAGGAGGAAGCACCTGGCTCCTGACTTCGGATCAGCGCAACGCGCTGGCAGTAGCAGCCACTTAGGGGGTGAACCAACAGAAGGAAGACCTTTCTCTCTGTCTCTCTCTCTCTCACTGTCTAACTCTGCCTGTCAAAAAAAAAAAAAAAGGAAAAGAAAATAGAGAGCACAATTTGTGAGAATATCCTGGCATACCAAGGGCGAGAAGGGCAGAAGAGCTGTGGTTCCGTGTGCACAAATGTATAGGGCTTTGACTCCAGGAAAGAGAAAATGAGCTGGGCCAGCGTTGTGGCTCACTAGGCTAATCCTCTGCCTGCGGCGGCGGCACCCCAGGTTCTAGTCCCGGTTGGGGCGCTGGATTCTGTCCTGGTTGCTTCTCCTCCAGTCCAGCTCTCTGCTGTGGCCCAGGAGTGCAGTGGAGGATGGCCCAAGTGCTTGGGCCCTGCACCTGCGTGGGAGATCATGGGAGATCAGGAGAAGTTCCTGGCTTCGGATCAGCACGGTACGCTGGCCGCAGTGGCCACTGGGGGGTGAACCAATGGAAAAAGGAAAACCTTTCTCTCTGTCTCTCTCACTGTCCACTCTACCTGTCAAAAATTTAAAAAAAATAAAAATAAAAAAAGGAGCTGCCATTAGCAAACAACAAACAACAGCCTGAGGGCTCAATGGTATCAAAACGTTGCAGCACATCAAACTTGGAATCTACTTCAGATTAACAGCAATAATTATTAGAGAATTCAGGAAAAAAAGATAGAAAATATTTTATTTAAAAATGTTTTTAAACCATTCTAAAAATTCATTATATGTCAGCCTCCAACTGTTTTCTATATGATTTTATTTTAAGAGTATTTTTTAAAAACACAGATGCTACCTGCCCTGTTTCCTTCCTCTCAATCGTGGATGACAGCGATCTTTTTACTGTATCCTTATCAATATTAGGTGCTACTATTTCATTTGGATGTCAGATCATCTGAAAGGGGAAAATGACATTGCATATTGCTTTAATTTACATTACTGAGATGTCTTCACAAAGGTCATGGAAAATGCATATTATAAAAATTGTTCATATTTCAAATTTTTTTGCACTAAAATAAACAACTTTCAATTCTTTTTCAGTGAACGTTTGGAAGTGCCATTGTATCTGGATATTAAGGAAAGGTAGATTTTTTTTAAAGTTATTTACCAGGATATCTCACATTTCTCATTTGCTTGTTTATGTCTTCTTTATTTACTGAGGTCCTGATATTTGTTTTAGTGAATTTATATGAGTTTTATATATTTTTTAAATGTCGCTCTTTGTTGAATCTCCTATAATGTTATCTCCAGGTTTCGTGACTGGTTTAAACCTTGGTGATTTTTCTCTATGTACAATAGTTTTAAATTTTTATGTAGTCAGATCTTTCCATTGCATACTTGGTGATTTATTCCATCAACTAACTCTAAGCTTCAAAAACCATTCCCCCCAAGACATTTAATAAAAATTCACATCTATTTTCTTCTAGAATTTCTAACAGTTTAGGTTTTTAAATATTTAACTTTTTGATCCATCTGGAATTTATTTTGATACTCCTAGTGAGGTAAGAGATGTTCAAAATTCTTTTAAAACATAATAAAACACTTAACACCTAACATATTTAGCTGATATTAGCATAAACCTTGAAGGCCAAGTTTTACCCACATCAAAGGCAGCAAATTTCTTAATGGTGTTTAGTATCTCCCTCTAATAGCACTGAGCAGGAAACACACACACTTGCCAGTCACCGCTCCACGTGAGTTTATCAGCACGCTGCACACCCAACATATGGTCTCCCTTTCGCTATTAAGAAAAGTAAGTCGTAAATAAGAACTGGGGCTCCCACCAATCATTAGCAAATCCTCCAAAGAAAGTCAAGCACATATTGGAGTCTTGTCCCTCATGGACTTGTGCAATTTCTCTGACTGAATCATTTAACCAAAGAAAACATCACTTGCTTCCAATCAAGGACTCTCCTTAAAAGTATGCAATGACTCATTCAAAAGAGCACGCATGGAAGAAACCAGAATACATGCATTTCATTTCTCTCCATGCCGGGGAAACACTGCTGCCTTTCCCTGCTTTCCAGCCAAAAGGTGCCTGCGTCTGGTGCTGCACTGAAAAAGATTTGTGGTTTATTGTCCGGATGGATGCCAGAGTAATGGAATAGCTCTGCACTGTGTCCTGGAACCGCGGGCTGACAACGCATTGTGCTGTTGACGGCTCGCATTATAATGGAGAAATATTAAGGGGATATTTCAATAGCCACCCAGAGGAGAAACAGTAGCTGTAAGAACACCACGGACTGCTTCCAGAGAGAGAAAAGGGGACATAAAAAGGACTGGAGGAGGGGAGGTGTTGCATAGGGAGTGGAAATGCTTCAGGGCGAATAAAAGTCCACTCAGAATTTATGTTAATGCAAAGCCATTTGCTAGCCTGTTTCTCTGGAGAAGGGTAGTAACAATCCCCAGTATGCGAATGCCACAATTACTGCATTATTAATTTATACAGCACCATAGACCACACATGGGACTTCATGGTAATTAAGTTACAGAAAAAGCCAGGTTAGTTTTCCTCTGATTCTAAACAATTGTGTTCTGTTTAATATACACTCCAGGAAAAAGTGGTGGATTTTTAACCAAAGAAGTGTTCTGGTAAATACATATCTGATGCAGGATCTGTCAAAAATGTGTGTGTGTGTGTGTGTGTGTGTGTGTGTGTGAGAGAGAGAGAGAGAGAGAGAATTTTTAAGTACCATCTAACAACTGGCTCAACAGAGTAGTACAATGATGCAGAGGTAGCAGTAAACCACTTCATATTCTTCAGTGTGCAATAGGAAAATTGGAGGCAAGAGATTTGAAGAGTCCCCCCTGTGAGGCTGAATTAGAAACGTGCAAAGGTTTGAGCAGTCATTAAAGACAGAGATAAATCCAAAACCAGTCATCTGCAATGACCAGAATTAAAACAAAATGTAACACTTAAAAAGTAGAATAGACTTGGAACCTGCAATTTTACTTCCAGGAATTTATTCTGAGTAATTAATTATAGATTTATGCAAAGATGTCACTGCAAAGATGTTCATCACAGCATTGTTTATCATAGCAAAACTTTATAAATCAACCCACCTTTTTCATTATCGTACTATGAATAAATCTCCATGTCTATAGATATATTTAGGGACTTTTATCTTGAATGATTACAGAGTCTTCCATTGATGAATACATCATAATTAGTCACAAATAGATATAAATTTAAGCATATTATATAGACCCTTTATTATGTTCATAAATTTTAGGAAGCACATTAAATACATACCTTAAATATTATGCATTTTTATTTCCTGACTGCAGAATCTCTAAGAACACTTTCCAAAAGTTCCAACAAGATCCTTATACATTTTTATTACCAATAAAATGCCCACTCACAAGACATTTTTTATTATATCTAGTCAACTATTTAAATGACCTAATTTTTAAAGAGTTATTTATTTATTTGAAAGAGTTACAGAGAGAGAGAGAAAGAGATCTTCCATCTACCAGTTTACTCCCTGGATGGCTGCAATGGCCAGGTCTGGGCCAGACTGAAGCCAGGAGCTTCATCTGGGTCACCCATATGGGTGGCAGGGGCCCAAACACTTGGGCCATCTTCTGCTGATTTTCCCAGGCCATGAGCAGGGACTGGATCGAAAGCATAGCAGCTGGGACAAGAAACATTATATAGGATACCAGTGCCACAGGCAGCAGCTTTATCTGCTATGACACAATACTGGTCCTTTAAATGACTAATTTTACCAGTCTCTCAAAACCATGTCCCTGAGTAACCTACACATCAGATACATACTCTAATTTCTACTTACTATTTTCAAGGTTTTTAAAAAATGTATACAGCATTAAAACTATGTGGAATATAGTAGAAATAAGGAAAATGTTAAGACAGTATGTTAGTTGTCTGCTGCTACATAACAAATTACCCAAAAATGTAGTGGCTTAAACCAAAAAATATTTATCACCTAGTTTCTGACAGTAAGTGATCCAGTCACAGCTCAGCCAGGTCTACTGGCTCTGATCTGTTGTGAAACTGCTATCAAGAGATGGGCCACTTTTACACTTATTCAGGTGACCACTGACAAGGGTCAATTCCTCATGGATAGTTGGCCCCACTAAAAGGAGAACTGAGAAGACAAGAGAATAAGTATAAATAAGACAAAAGTCACTACCTAAACCAATTTACAGATTCAAGGCAATCCCTATCAAAATGCCAATGGCATTCTTTACAAAGTTAGAAAAAGGAATTCTAATATTCATATGGAATCACAAAAGACCCCAAATTGCCAAGGAGATAGTAAGCAAGAAAAATGAAGTTAGAGACACCACAATACCTGAGTTCAAGGCATACTACAAAGCTATAGTAATTAAAACAGCTTGGTACTGGCATAAAAATCGATACAGACATGAATGGAACAGAATGGAGAGCCCAGAAATTAATTCACATACATACAGCCAACTGATCTTTTAACAAAAGTACTTAGACCGTACAGTGGAGTAAGGATCATCTATTCAACAAATGGTGCAGGCAAACTGGATATATATATATGTAGAAAAAAAATAGATCCATACCTCTTACCATAAACAAATATCAAATCAAGATGGATCAAAGACCTCAATTTAAGACCTGAGACTATGAAGGTGCTGGAAGAAAATGTAGGGGAGACACTTCAAGACAGTGTTATAAGGGACGATTTCTTGGACAAGACTCCCAAAGCACAAGCAACAAAAGCAAAATTAAACAAATAGGACTATATCAAACTCAGAAGATTTTGCACAGCAAAGGAATCAATAGAGTGAAGAGACATCCAACAGAATGGGAAAAAATACTTGCAACCCAAATATCTGACAAAGGATTATTATCCTGAATATATCAACTTTAAAAACTCAAAAAAAAAAAAAAATCAGATGAGTGTCGCTCCCCCTCTTCATGGAGGAACGACACTAAACCCTGCCTGTTCTTTCGTCTGCTCGGCCCTCCCCGGGTTTGCTGCTGGTTCTTCCCGGGTTGGCTACTGTCCCTTCCACCTCCGTGGAAGGGCAGTTCCCCCTGGCCACATTCCCCACTTCCGCAGGGGAGCAGCACACCGCCGGCCGGCTCTCTCGGGGGCTGCACAGGTGTTCCCCTTAGACGTTCCTCTTAGATGTTCCTGGTGCATGCCGTCTCTCTCCTCCTTTATAGTCCTCCTCTGCCAATCCCAACTCGGCTGCCCACACGCCAAGTACACTGCTCTCCTCCAATCAGGAGCAAGTCCTACAGTTTATTGGCTGAACTGGAGGCAGCTGTGTAGAAGCTGTTTTCTTCTCTCCCAGCGCCATATTGTGGGAGAGCAGATGCATAGAATAAGTCTTAATTCCAGTAACTTAGTCTAGTCCGGGTTGCTCCCCACAGATCCCCCTTTCTTTTTATTTTTTGGCGTTGATACGCACCTGTCTTTGGTGTCCCGCAGCACACACTCTGCTCTGCTTGCTAGAGTTGCCACAGGTTCTTACAAGTCCTATCAATCAGGCAAACCGAATCTGGGTCCTCTCTTCGCCATGTTGTGAGGAGGTTTTTAGGCGCTGATGCGTGCCTGTCTTCGGTGACCTGCGGCTCATACTCTGGTCGAGCCGCCTGCTGGTGCTTACCGCCTTACTAATCAGGCAGACCGAATCCAAGCCTTCTCATTGCCATATTGTGGGGAGGCCTATTGGTGTTAATTCGTGCCTATCTTCGGTGACCTGCGGCTCATACTCTGGTCGAGCCGCCTGCTGGTGCTTATCGCCCTAATCAGGCAGACCGAATCCAAGCTCTCTCATTGCCGTGTTGTGGGGTGACTTATTGGTGTTGATAACGTGCCTGTCTTCGGTGACCTGCGGCGCATAAGCTGCTAGCCGCCCGCAGGTGCTCATCGCCTCACTAATCAGGCAGACCGAATCCAAGCCTTCTCATTGCAGTATTGTGGGGAGGCCTTTCTATTTCTCTATTTCTCTATCTCCGGGCATTCCTATTTCTCCCATTTTGCTTCTATCTTCCAGCATTCCTATTTCTCTCATTTTACTTCTATCTTCCAGCATTCCTATTTCTCTCATTTTACTTCTAAACTTCTGTTTCTCTTATCCCCGCGGCTTCCCGGCGCCCGCCCCGAGGCTGCTTCTCGGCGGCTTTCCGGCTCTGAGCCGCTTCAGCCCGCGCCTCTCTCATCTGCGCGGCTTCGCATTAGCCCAGCGTTCCCTATCTACTTGAGCCCCGCACGCTCTGTCTGCGCGCGGCAGCCTCCGTGAGTCACACAGCGTAGCTTACGTCTCCGCCACTAGCATTCAATCTAAGTTCCCCGGGCTAACCTGGTGAATTCAACCCAGCTCACATCTCCGCCCCATGATTTGGCTTCCCGTCCTTTGCTCCCCGGGCTAATCAGACGGATCCCAATCTGGCTTACGTTTCCGCTTCTGGTTTCAACTTTTCGCCCCTTATTCCTGGGCTAACTTGAGAATCCCAAAGTGGCTTTCGTCTCCGCCTCGGCCTGCGCCCTGCGGCTTCAATTTCCCTAACATTTTTCTCTACCCAGTATGTTTCCCTAAGTTTTCTTCCAACAATACTCCTCCCTCATTTCTCCTGGCCTCTCCCCACAGTCTGCATCCGAGTCTGTTTGTTCTAGCTTTCACTTTCGCTTTCGACCTTAGAGATTTCTCCCAGCTTCCCCCCGTAGTCCGTATCCGAGTCTATGCCTAGGCTTTCAATAGCTTCTTCCGGCACCTTTTTCGTCCGGCTTTTCCCTAGGCTGTTTGCTAGTCTCTCTCTCCGAAATTTTCCCATTTCTTCCCGTTTCTTACCTCCTAAGTTTCATATCCGTGCTAAGTTTCCTATCCGAGTCACGGCACCATTATGTCGCTCCCCCTCTTCGTGGAGGAGCAACACTGAACCCTGCGCTGTTCTTTCGTCTGCTCGGCCCTCCCCGGGTTTGCTGCTGGTTCTTCCCAGGTTGGCTACTGTCCCTTCCACCTCCGTGGAAGGGCAGTTCCCCCTGGCCACATTCCCCACTTCCGCAGGGGAGCGGCACACCGCCGGCCGGCTCTCTCGGGGGCTGCACAGGTGTTCCCCTTAGACGTTCCTCTTAGATGTTCCTGGTGCATGCCGTCTCTCTCCTCCTTTATAGTCCTCCTCCGCCAATCCCAACTCGGCTGCCCACACGCCAAGTACGCTGCTCTCCTCCAATCAGGAGCAAGTCCTACAGTTTATTGGCTGAACTGGAGGCAGCTGTGTAGAAGCTGTTTTCTTCTCTCCCAGCGCCATATTGTGGGAGAGCAGATGCATAGAATAAGTCTTAATTCCAGTAACTTAGTCTAGTCCGGGTTGCTCCCCACAGATGAGAAATGGACAGAGGACTTCAATAGACAGTTCTCAAAAGAAGAAATACAAATGGCCAACAAATATATGAAGAAATGCTCAACATCTCTAGCCATCAGGGAAATGCAAATCAAAACCACAATGAGATATCACCTCACCCCTGACAGAACGACAGAACGGCTAAAATCCAAAACACAGAAAGGAACAAATGCTGGCGAGGATGCAGACAAAGGGAAACATTTATACACTGTTGGTAGGGATGTAAATTAGTATATCCACTGTGGAAAACAGTGTAGAGATTTTCTTAAAAACTAGAAGTAGACTTGCCATATGACCCGGCAATCCCACTACTGAGCACATACCCAAAGACTTCAAACACAACATATCAAAGAGATGCCTGCACCACAATGGTTATAGCAGCATTGATCACAACAGCCAAAATCTGGAACCCAAGTGTCTGTTATTAGATGAATGGATAAAGAAAATGTGATATATATATATATATATGTGACATTATATATATTGCATATATATTATGTGGTTTATATATATAATGTGGTATACATAAACAATGGTATATTATTCAGCTATAAAAAAGAATGAAATTCTACCATTTGCAGCAAAATGGATGCAACTTGAGGACAGCATATTGAGTGAAATAAGCCAGACCCAGAAAGACAAATACTGTATGTTCTCCCTTATATGTGGGAGCTAACATTTTGAAAATAAACAAAAAAAGAAATGTCTATATGTATTAGTATAATGGCAAATATAGTTTTGTCCAACTTTGTTTTATAACTTTCTCAAACCAATAGTTCAGAAGCTTATACTACTATAGTGTTAATGGTCTGTGATAATTCTAAAATTTACCTTATATGGCTGAAATGATTATTTTTTCCATTCAACTATTCTTTATATTCCCACTAAACTAGGGTCTTTTTGCTTTTTACTTGTTAAACTTTTTATTGTTGAAGCATTAAGCCTTTTTACTATAATGTAATTTTAAAACATGTTATCTCAAAAACTAAAAAAAAAAAGTGAAAGAGGGTAGTGGAGAGTGAGGGAGGAAAGAAGGGAATATCATATGTCCTTAGAATTGTATCTACAAATCACATTGACTCTTAAAAGCTAAATATTAAAATGAAAAACTTTTTAAAAAATTAAAATTAAAAGCTAAAAATTAAAATTAAAAAACAATTTCATTTACAATAGGATCCAATAATAAAATACCTAGAAATAAAGTTAACTAAGGTGACAAAAGCTTTGTATACTAAGCTATAAAATATTGGCGAAAGAAATTAAAGACACAAATAAATAAAAAGACATCAGTGGTCCTGTTTGGAAAGATCAGTACAGTGAGGTAATGGCATCAAGACATACAGACCAGTGGACTAGAATAGAAAGCCCAGAACCAACTGTTTACATGTTTTTTATGGCCACGTTGTTTTCAATAAGGGTACTAAGTCCATATGGAGAACAGTTTCTTCAATCAATGATACAGGTAAAACTGGATGCGTATGTAGAAAATGAATTTGATACCTTACCTTACACCATATGCAAAAATTATCTCCAAGTGGATTGAAGACCTAAATTTAAGACCTAGAACTATAAAACACTTGGAAGAAAATACAGATGAAAAGTGTTGTGACGATTGAATTGGCAAGGATATGGTACCTTGGATATGATACCAAAAGCACAGGCCAGAAAAGCAAAATAAATAGGACTACATCAAAGAATATAATCAGCAAAGTGAAAAGAAGTCCATAGATGGAAGATAAGATTTGCAAATGATGTATCAGGGATGAGATTAATATCTAGAAAACATAAAGAACTTGTAAACCTCAAGAATAAAAATTTTTTACACAAATAGCCCAATTCAAAAGTGAGTATGAGACTTCTTCAAAGCCAGCAGACACTTCTTCAAGGAAGATATACAAGTGGCCAGCAAGCATATGAAAAGATGCTCAGCATTATTAGTCCTTAGAAAAATGTAAATCGAAACAATGAGAATTTACACCCAATAGGATGACCACTAGTAAACACAGATAGAAAATGACAGATGTTGGTGAGGAGATGGGAAAATAGAACTATTTATCGAGAACTTTCAGTAGGAACACAAAATGCTGTAGCCTCTATGGAAAACACGATGGAGGGTCCTAAAAATTGAAAGTCCAGTTACCATAAAGAGCAGCAATCTCACTTCTGGTATATATTCAAAAGAACTCAAAGCAGGGTCTTAAAGAGACACCTGGAGACCCATGTTCATGGCAGTATTATTCAGAGCAGCCAAGAGGCAGAGCAACCCAGGTGCCCATCAGGAGATAAACAGGTAAGTGAGAAGTAGTCTATGTTTATGATAGAATACTTTTCAGGCTTTAGAAAGGGAGGGAGGGGGAGTTGAGGCAGCAGAGGCAGCAGGGCTTGGCTGGGGGGTGGGGGGTAGTCTCAGTCCTGGCCCCCGGCCCTGCAGGACTCTATCTGTCCCAGGCCCCACTCTTCCGCACCTCGCTCCAGCCTGGACCACAGGTCAGCCTGAGTGCAGCGGCCATGTGGAGGCTGGGATAGGAGGAGTGACAGCAATGAGAGAGCTCCAACCACAGAGAGCAAGAGACTGAAACAGGACTACCTTCAATACTCTTGAAGGGCACTCTGGTGTGCAGTCTTGAGATGGTCCCTTAAGAATGTGGCTATTGTCATGGAAAACGAATTTCCCTGGAGAATTTCCTTTTCAACCTCCTAGTTTTGACATGACTCCCAGTGGAGGGTTCCCGGCTGGGTCTCTCCAACATGGATTTCCACCCCCACAGGTGGAACCCAGCCTGGTCCATCGCCACCATCCTGACAGGGCGACTGTGAGCTTCATGGTGGAGAAAGGCCCCCTCTGGGCACTGGGGAGACCTTGCACTTGGAAAAGACAACTGGCAGTGCCAAGTTGACCACTTTGGCCGCTGAGGGACAGCGGATGCCAGCATGTGCTGGGAGGGGCGAGAGCGCTGCCCAGAGCAGAGCAGACTTGCTGGGATCCTGGGTTTATCATGTTCAAAACTTGAAAAGGAAAAGCAAAAACCAAAATGCGCAATGTGATTTGAGGAGGAGGTTCGAGATGCTCCGTTCCTCCCCTAGCCTGAGGCTGTTGGGGGCTGGCACGAACCAGTGCCCCTCAGGCTGGAGGCCTCCTGAGTTGTCTTCTAGAATTGTTTCATTTCATTAGATTTGATCACTTATAAATATAAAATGCAGTGCCCATAGGAGAAAAAAAAAGAGGGGAAATTATGAAAAATGCTATAACATGGATGAAACTTGAAGACATTAGGTAAAATAAGCAAGTCAAAAAATCGTACTATATGATTCCAGTTTTATGAAATGTATAGAGTAGTCGAATTTATAAAAAGAAAAATAAGAATGGTAGTTGCTAGGGGCTAGAAAGGGAAAAGTGATGACTTGTTTAAGGGTATAGAATTTCAATTTTTCAAGATGGAAAAATTTAGAAACTGTGCAACAATATGAAATAATACTACTCAACTTCATACTTATACATGGCTATGGTGGAAAATTTTGTGATATGTATTTTTATATCACAATTAAAAATGAAAATTAAAAGTTACAAGACATCCAATTAAAATCTGAATTTCAGATAAGCAGTAATTTTTTAGGATAATTATGTCCCAGATATTCCAAGGAAATTACCTACACACTAAAAACCAGTTCATTGTTTACCCCTGAAGTTCAAATTTAAGTGGTTATTTTTTAGTTTAGCTGCTAATTATATTGAACACCTAACATAAAATTCCATCACTTTTGCTAAATTCCATTTCTTAGAAGTCAGTAGGTCCAGCTGTAGGGGAGAAGATTACACAAGGACACATATCTGAAGAGATAAAAAATCAAACCAAAAAAGAAGCTGCCTACAAAAGACAGAATTCATGAAATTTTTAGCACGCATATTTCTACTGTAACCAGTGAATTTATAAGCATCTTGAAAATTTGCCACAAGTAACCTTACCCTGTAGAATACCATGTGGTCTCTCATCTACACGAGAGCTCTCTTGAGATAATGCAACTGGGGCAGGGCAGGGGTGGTGCAGAGAGGACAGGGAGGGAGCATGTTATAAATGATTACACTGGGACAACAAGTACAAATGGAACTATTCCTGGAAAACCCACTTGTATTGTCATCCTTGTCAAAGGTCATCCTTCTCAGCCACATGCACAGTGCCAACATCTTACAAGTGTTTAACACGTTCCTGCTTATGGAATGGCAAAAATGATTCCAAGACATGCAAAAGTACTTGGGCCCCTAAATGTGTGGCTTTCAAACACTTTTCATCCTCCTCTAAACCTAGAGACTAAAAAATACTGCTACTCTTTATAATCCTACTTTTAAATCATAGCATAAATCTTTAACAACACAGAAATTTTACTCTGGGAAGGAAGCCCATCAGAAGGGTGAGTCGAATCATGTAGCCATTGGCTTTAGCACTTGAACTCTTCCATATGAGGCTATATGATATTGTGGTGAAGAGTCAGTTGTCTCTCCAGTATAAGATACTCCTGAGCTCCAATCCTAGCTCTGATAGTAGGAACATAAATATGGACAGATAATATGAACCCTCTAAAACTCAGCACGCTCATTTATAAATGGTACTTAATTGACTGTGACAGTATGCATAAAGCACTTAACACATTCATTCAACACATCAATAAATATTTGAGTATTTACTATGTGCCAACACATCATTCCTAGAAAGTTAGAGGCCAAGAATATTCTTGATAGAAATGTGTATCATTGCACAATCTGGACTTTACCATGGAATCCTCAACAAACTAAATTAGAATCCCTAAACTTAGAGTAATTTATCATTTTAACAGTCAATCATAGCAGCCACTGAAAACCATAACCAATTTAAGACAATACTGGTATTCCATAGAAGAAGAAATTTGCTCCTTCCAAAAGAGTTTCAATTATTTACATAAGTTTTTTCACTGAGAGAACTTTTAAATTTTTTACCCAGACGGTATGGTAGAATAATGAGTTCAAGTTTTTAGTAAGCTAAAAGCATTGCCATTTCTAGTTTATGAAAAACAAAATTTTTGTAACCCTTTATAACTCACAGTTACTAATTAGTCCTTCATTATACATAAAAATGAAATTTTATGTAATTTTGCCTCTTATGCCAATAAATATGGAAGAAAATATGGTTTTTACAGATCAGTTTACAGCCAGTTAGGAGAACCATTCCACCCCACAATAAAGACATGAATATAAATGATTCAATCATGAATATGAATAATCCCAGTCTTAAATGGGAGCCCAGTAAATGCGCAGCTTGTGATATCAGAACTGTTGGACTAATTTCCCATTGCTGCTATAACAAATTGCCAACAACTCAGTGGATTAAAAGAACACAAACTTCTTATTTAATAGTTCCTAAGGTCAGAAATCTGCCATGGTTTGCCCTGGCTTAAAGTCAAAGTGTTGACAAGACCGCTGCATTTTCAAGATACTCAAGGAGAATTCATTTTGCAGCCCTTTTCAGCTTTGAAAATCTGCCTGTGTCCCTTGGCTCATGGCCCCTTCCTCAAGAGCCAGCAATGGTGGGTTGAGTTCTTCCCAGGCTGTTGTCACTCTGATTTCCTCTTGTGTACTTCTACTTCTAAGTATCTGGTTACATTGGATCCATCCAGATAATCCAGGATAATCTCCTTCTTTTTAAGGTCGACTGATTGATGACCTTAATTAGCTGCACTTTGTCATGCAATGTAATATATTCAGATTCTGGGGGTTAGGAAGTGGACATCCTCGAGGGGACATTATTGTGCCTACCACAGTTATGCTTTCCATTGTGTGTTTCTGCAAATATCAGTCCAATGAGGTGGTATACTAGGAAAGGATTCCATGAAGAAAGATGTTTGAGAAATGCTGCGTGCTACGTCTCATGCTTGGAACTTCCCAACAGTGTTTCCCAAGGGAGAAATCTGGTCAAGTTGAACTGGTAAAGAACTTAATTCTGGCCTCTGCTTTCCTCAGATTCACTGTTGACCCTGAGCCAGCAGTTCCCATCTCCAACAAATAAGTGGACCGTATGGTCCACCAGTCTATCTTTCCTACAGTGAGCAAAAAGTTTCCTTCTAAAGCTGAGACCCTAAGTATCACTTCAACAAACATTTATGGAAAATTACCCTGAAAGCAGAGGTAGATCTACATTCTGGGGATGACATTATATCAGGGCTGGCGCTGTGGTGCAGTGGGTTAAAGCCCAAAAGCATCGGCATCCAATATGAGTGCCTGTTCAAGTCCCAGATGCTCCACTTCCAATCCATCTCACTGCTGATGTGCCTGGGAAAACAGCGGAGGATGGTCCTGCACCCATGTGGGAGACCCAGAAGAAGCTCCTGGATCCTGGCTTCGGATTGGCTTAGCTCCGGCCATTGTAGCCATTTAGGGAGTGAACCATTGGATAGAAGACCTCTCTTTCTCTGTTCTTACTTCTCTCTATAACTTTCAAATAAATAAAATAAATCTTTTTTTTTTTTAAAGAACAGGCCCTCTTAGGATCCAATTATCCAGTGAAGGATATAGGTATGTAAACAAAATTTCACAGTGTGCCTAGATAGCGTATATTTACAGAAGTAAATACAGAATGCAGAAGTAGCATGGAAATGAATGGCTAACACCATGGAGATGGTGAGGAGGGATTTAGTTTCATTTAAAGGACAGTAGGAGTCAACCTGATTGAGAAGTGAGAAGAAAGATTTCCAAGAATTCATTTCCAAATACAAGTCCATGATGAGAGGACCTCAAAATGGAAGTTCTTCTAGATTCAGATCCACAAGAAAATATCCTTTCCCATAGTATGCCAGGAACATTTTCCACCTGATTGTATCCCAGAGAGCACTACTTCCTAACATCATCAAGGCCCTCTGGGAGACAGGCCCAATGAACGATATTATTCCAAGAACAGCCTTGCCTTTCTTTTACACTAAAGAAACAACAGATGTGATTTATTCAGGCTAAAAAAAATTATACTAAATTATAGACCTTGCTTTGTATGTCTTCAGGGCTTTTTCATGTTTGTTGTCAACAAAGGTGTATTATATTATCCCCTAAGCCTTTTGTCAACAGCGAGACAAAGAGAGCATGAGTACTTCTAAATTATTATTGCCTCTTGCATGACTAGAAGAGAAAGTCATACAGATTGGATATCTATGCATTGACAAGAACATGGGAGTACACTTATCATTTTAATTTGGACATATTTTTTACTAGTTCCATTTAGCATTGTGGAATTTTACTGGAAGGCCACCTATGTTTTTCGGTATTATTGTCATTGTTTATATGAACAGGGAAAAGGAATCAAAGGAGCAAAATTAAAATGTGTTCTCGGGTAGAAAACTCAGTAAAATAAACAAATCAATGAACCTAGCAATGGCAATACTTACCCGAAGAGTTAGACCTCAAAAAAGACCTCTTATGTCTCCATGGAGATGAGAATAAAAATAAAACATGAATGAGCTAACAATTGTTCAACTGTTGCTTTGTGCCAAGTATTGGGTTAGACATTTTCCCTACTTTGTTTAATCTGCAAGGTAGCTTTTTGCTGAAGGCCAAGTTCCTATTAATCAGTCTCTAACAAGACCATCACACAACTCTGTAAATGCAAATAGACTACAGACAACCTTAATGCTTACAACACAAACACTGTAGGACCCTATGCAACTGTCTACAAGATCTCTAGAATGCTGGAGGTTCTCTTACCTAACCTCACAGCCAAGCTTCTGAAGATATGGGCTCTCCCTGAGGATTTGTCCATGGAAACCTGACCATGACACTTCACCTCAGCCTGCCTCTACCAACTTTCTCCAGGAAAATGCTGATATTCCTGCCAAGTGCCCCCACCTCTGGGGCTCCCACATTTATCAACTCCTAACCTCCCAAATTAGACTTTGTTTTCCGCCATCATTAGCAATCCACAGCCATGCTGAGCTCCATGCAGAAGTGTGGGAAAAGCCTGTGGAACCCAACCACTAAGTGTCTCCCTTCATCTCTGGGCACCACAGGTTAGTCTTCAGGACCATTTTGAAAACACCCCCTTTTGCTTGTAACCACCATGGTGCTTGCATTAGATACAGCCTGAAGCTGGGCAGATAGACTGGCCTCTGAGGCAGACTCCATGTAAGCATCACCTTTTCCTCCCCACACTCAGGCATCTGCCAAAACCCTCTCCCCTGATTCTCCTTGAGTTGAAATGCCTTGTGCCAAGGCATTTCAAGGACAGATCTCTGCATTCATCAGATACTCAAAGACATCTCTGAATTCCAACTTTTGTTCAAAAAAGACTCCAGCCATAAATAAGGGAAGGGAAAAAACTAAGCTTCAGTCGGGTTCATAAGTGACTCAATTGTTAAAGATTAGAGTTGTGTTGGAATTGGAACCCCTAACACCTAGTTGTCCAACTCCAATGTATATCACCTCAAAAATTCACAAACCACAGATAGGTAGCAACCCAGCAAAGAACCTCCGATTTTATCCAAGTACAACACTTTTTATTTTACTTCTGATGCTTAGGGCACATTAGTTCCATCTTGGAATTTAATTTGGGTCCTCCACTTAAAATTTAGAAGTCTGAAGTCCAAGACTCCCAGAACAAGTGTTCAAATGAAGCCATGCTCATAACTAACCATCTACATGCCAAATTTACCTTCCCTCCTAGTTGTTACACAGAAGCTCTAAAATGTTGGAATTGACATCATCATGGGCCAGACACCCAAGCCCTGGTTGTCTCTAGATTTTCACAGCTTTTTGGAGCATGGCAGCAGAGCATAGCAAGATCCCTATAACTTGTATCTCATAAAGAGAATCTAAGAAGACATTGTCCAGGTAAAAGCAAAGGCTATAGAGGTCAACACATTTGGCCTTTGTCTCTCAAGAATGTCACAAACATACCTATGATACAACAGTTAAGGTTTCAGTTTGGAGATAAAATTCATTTTGGAGAAGATAATTCTTTATCACGTGTAGAAGTCTGATTGAAAAAAAATACGTACTTTCAGAACATTCTGGAGGCATCTCATTACCTGTTTATTATTGAAATTCTTTTAAGAAGAGAAAATCTTTCAAATTTTATGAGCTGGCTTGTCTTTGTTTTTTTTTTTTTTTCAACAGTTATGACTTATTAAAAAGGGATTCCTTAATCCAGACATGCTAATAATCACTATTCTATAGTCTGAAGTAAGGCCAATATAAGGAAAAATCTGGTAAAAGAAGCAAAAGAGGGGCCAGTCCTGTGGCGCAGCAGGTTAATGCCCTGGCCTGAAGCGCCGACATCCCATATGAGCACCAGTTCTAGGCCCAGCTGCTCCACTTCCGATCCAGCTCTCTGCTATGGCCTGGGATAGCAGTACAAGATGGTCCACGTCCTTGGGCCCCTGCACTCGTGTGGGAGACTCTGAAGAAGCTCCTGGTTCCCGGTTTCAGATCAGTGCAGCTCCGGCCATTGCAGCCAATTGGGGAATGAACCATGGGATGGAAGACCTCTCTCTGTCTCTCTGCCTCTGCTCTCTCTGTGTAACTCTGACTTTCAAATAAATAAATCTTAAACCATCACCCTGCAACTACTAATGAAATTATTGATGATGGCAGGGATTAGCAACAATACTAAAAGCCTTAGATGGAAGGTTGATAGAGAACTAGACAAAGTATCCCATCAGCCAAATGCAGGGCCAGAGTCAAGCTGTCACTAACTTACTTGCCTCATAAATAGATTAAACATGAAGAACACAGCATTGTCCATGAAGTGTTCATGGTAAATGTTTGTCCCATATCAAATCAAGCATTTTGACCAAATTTTGAGTTCATACGGGAGTTAGGGAAGAATCAGGAAACTAACACCATGAACAAGCAATCAGACAATTCAGAAAGCATAAACTTCTACTGAACAATTAGCCTCAATTCCCCTACATTTCAGTGTCTTGGACAAAAAAGAGAGAATCTGTGTTAGATTAAGAAATTTAAGAGACAAAACAACAGTATGCTATTAAGAAACAATGATATTTTGGGGGCAATTGCAGAAATTTGAGCATGAACTCATTATTTAATGACTTGAAGATATTATTGTTAATTGTACCAGGCATGAAAATTATGACTTTTGCATAGGAAAGTGGCTTTTACTTTTTAGAGATGTGGAAATATTTCTAAGTAAAATACCATTATCTCTATAATTTGCTTTTAATTTCAGTACAGAAAGAAATACATTGAACCTACATGGAAAAATACAAACAACTGTTGTTTCTACATGATGAGTATGTGTGTCTTCATTACATTATGCACTGCTTTTCTACTCGTTAACATTTTTCACTGTCAGGTTTTAAAGCATGAGCAACCAGGATGGGTTTTGGGCTATGGAGAAGAGGAAGCAGGTAGGTTCCATGCAGCTCTTCCTGTCTGGTTGCTCTGAAAGCCCAGTGACACCATCCTGGAGTCCTGGGACATTACTGCCAGGAGAGCCTCCAAACCAGCAAATTCACATCCACTCATTCACATCTCACTTATTCTACAGAGGAGAGGTAAGTCCAAAAAGAGTGACTTTCCCTAAAGCTCACGGCTAATGGGTAAGAAGGAGGTATAGGAGCAGACCGATTTCATTTCTTTTTTAAATTTTTTGTTATTTATTTTTATGTAGTTGAAAGGCAAGGAGACAACACAAAGAGAGAAACAGAGTGAGAGATCCCAGTTCACTCCCAAATGCTCACAATAACCAGGGCTGGACCAGGCTGAAGCCAGGAACCCGATCTGAATCTCCTGTGGATGTGGCAGGGACTCAATTACTTATGCCATCACCACTATCTCCCAGGATGTGCATTAACAAGTAGCTGGAATCAGAATGCGAACTTAGACTCAAAGCCTGGCAGTCTGATATGGGATGTAGATATCCCAAGCAGAGTCTTAATGGGTATACCAAAAACACACTCCAAAATCTGATTTCCTGATGACATATCCAGCCCTTTTCCACTCTACCCAGGTACTTGGCAGCCCAGTAGCCTCTGAACTTTTGGCTACAGGGAAAAGTGGAACAAGCTCTATAGAAGTGCTCATTGCTATCAGGACTCCAAGGTCAATGGCCTTGAATGTGTTTCCTTCAGCCTCTTTTAGACTTGCCATTTCCTGGTGGAGAAGGGGGAGGAGGGAGAATCAACATTTGCCAAGATCACATGTAACAGCAGCACAGCAAACACACAACATGTCAGAGTACATACTTGAGTGATGAAGAGCAATCTAAAAGCTGCCCCCTTGGACTTCCTCCTCCTAGAGACAGAGAGAAAAAATGCAGGCAGAGCATTCACTGCATGAAAATGCAGTGCAGAGTCTATCAGACACATCTTATCGCTTCACTGTGCTGATACCCAGCTCCTTTATATACAAAAGGAATAGTTAATGCGAGAGGGTATCCAGGAACAAGAGGCTGCCTGTCACCAGGGGTGGTGCAC
Source organism: Oryctolagus cuniculus (assembly GCF_964237555.1). Classification (NCBI taxonomy): domain Eukaryota; kingdom Metazoa; phylum Chordata; class Mammalia; order Lagomorpha; family Leporidae; genus Oryctolagus; species Oryctolagus cuniculus. Next base: position 12,454,439 of record NC_091433.1, read on the forward strand.
ACATACAACAGATGCTTAAAACTTCCATTTTTTCCTCTGCCTTTCCCTTAACCAAAGGATAACGGTCCCCTCACAATGAAAACACACAGAGACCACTGCTTTATCTATCGGGCAACTATTTAATAACCTCTGCTGTCCCCTTCAGTAAGATTTTGTGCAATTTCCTCACATTTTCTTTGCCTAGAGAGACATTTGGTTATCAAAATATGTGCCTCATATTAGCTCAGGAAACCAAAAAGACAGAGAAAAAAAAAGATCTTCATTCTGTTGCTGCCATAAAGGTTTCCTTCTCTAGCGATAATCAACTCTGCATAATTAAAATCGCTCAGACTGCTGAACTAATTTTCAGACTGGAGGTTTCTTCCTGTCGCAACACTTACAAGCAAAGTTTCGACTGTGAATGAATTTAATCGTGAGTCTAATTACAATTTTAATGAATATCTCCAACCCTGCATGTAAACTTGCACTCTAAGGCTTTGCTATCTGTTGGGGTATTTTAAGGTCTTTCCATTGTTAATATAAAGGAATGTGTTGGCAAAATGACTGTGTCAAAAAGAAATATTCTTTCTGGTTTAGTTTAGTTTAGTTTTGTTGATCGAGAGAAGATGTAAAAGGGCTGAGACTTTAAGGAGACTTTTCAGTGTGGGCATTTCACCTGTAGTTTTTATTACACATTCTCTTTCCTTAAGAGTGGGGGGCGGGGTGCCTTGCCACATGTGCTTTCCATTTGCAATCTCATCTCTGGCTATCATCATGAATATCCCAAAGTCATTTCTGGAAATTCAAGACATTTGATGAAACAGGTACAAAACAGGACATATAAAAAGTCCCTCCCTAAAAATGTATTTGAGGGTCAGACATTTAGCCTAGTGCTTAACATGCCTATGTAAACATTGTAGTACATGGGATAAATTTCTGGTTCAGGCTCAAGAATCCAGCTTTCTGCAGTATCAGATCCTGGGAGACAATTATGGTGGCTCAAGTAGTTGGGTTTCTACCACCCACATGTGGATTGAGTTACTGGTTCCCAAATTTGGCCCTAGCCCAGCCCTAGCTCTTATGAGTGTTTGGGAACTAAACCAGGAAATGAGAAATTTCATTGTCTGTGTTTCCCTCTCTCCTTCTCAAATAATAATTTATAAAAATAATTTTAAAAAATCTTTAAGGGGAATTAAGGTGCCTCTTGGGATGTCTACATGCCAAATTAGAATGCCTGGATTCAACTCTCAGCTTCACTCCTAATTCCAACTTCTTACTAAGGCAAACCCAGGAAGCAACAGATGATGGCTCAAGTAGTTGGTCCCCTACTACCCATGTGGGAGACCCAGACTGAGTTCCTAGCTCCTGGCTTTGGCCTAGCTCTGGTTATCACGGGCATTTTATGAATGAACCAGAAGATAAGAAATTTCTCCTGCTCCTCCCTCCCCAAATTCTTTTAATCTTAATAGGAAAAATTAAGGACAACCTAATGCATTCAATACATCAAAGATATTTTTCTAAGAAAACAGAAAAAACCTTTCCTGATTAATACTAGCATTTCTTATAATAGGGAAAACTGTAAACAACCTAATGTCTAAACATAGACAATAGGGAAAATAAAATGGTCATGTATTTGTAGTGACACAACGTTTTCTCTTATTTAACCTTTATTACACAAATGTTGCATGTTCGTTTAAGACAAATCAACCAATTTAGATTTTTAAAAATATAACACTGTGCTCTCATAATCTAAAATATTGCTAAAATTTATGTCCCCTTTTCAGATTTTTATGTTGTACATTTGTAGATAGGTATGTGTGTGTGTGTATATATATAATACACATATTTACTCACATGCATATACACCTATACATCAGGCCAAAATGGCTTCACATTGCATTTGCTGCTCTGTAACCTATTTTTATCAATTAATAGCACATTGTAAACAACGTCGCATGTCAATGCTTATGCTTTTGCCACATCGAAACGCTACGGGAACATAAAGGCAAGCCCATTTGCAGCTCCCTGGACCAACATCTTGTGCTTGTGTTCCTTTCCCTTGTGCTATCTTTGCTCTTGCAGCTGCTTCTGCCCAGCAGCCCTTCTCCTTTCTCTCCTACCCGTCAGCTGGGGTGTCATGCCCTTCCTTAGTGTGACCACAGAACTGGGCACTTATATCTGATAGAATCTCGTCTGGTCAGTTAAGGGCCCTAAAATTGGTGAGACAAGTAGCACATGGCCTCTGAGAGAGAAATGAAAGAGAATTATAGGGAAAGGAAAGAAGCAAACTGACATGCAGCATAATTAGTGAGAACAAATGCAGGTTTTTTCACATATAGTACTGTTTGATGCTTGCAGGGATCTGGCAAGGTTGTTACCAGCTCCATTCTCATGGATCTGGAACCCAAGAGTAAAGGAGACATAGGAACAGTCTCATAGCACGGCACAGTGAAGAAGCCGTCACTGCCCAGCTTGGAGAGCACTGTCGTTTGCATAACTGACCTCCAGCCTGGAGACAGCAGAGGACTCTGCCCCCACAGCCCCTGGATCCTGTGGCTAGCTATGCCTTGCTAACAGCATGGCTTTTGGGACCCCACATTTTGTATCATTATTTTCAATAGATTCCTGCTCACATGCCTGTACTTCAGCTGTTAGAGAGACCGGGCATGAGACTTAGGGTTTTCACCTTAGTCATAGTGGGCTCTCTCGATGGAAAGTCTCTAAACACTGGAGGATGTTCAAAGATGTTGTATGGTTAGTAGAAGGAACATGTTCTTTGGTTGCACAGCAAAGTGGGGTTACTAGATTATGTGATATTCACAACATGTATATTATGAGAGACTAGGAGAGACTGAAGGTTCTGAACATTAAGAAATGGTAAGTGGAAAAACTGATAACCCAGTTTGATTAGTACACATTGTATATGTGTTAAAATACCACTATGTGCCCCAGAAAACTGTAAAAGTATTTCATGTTAATATCCACAAATAAGGCACTATGTGTCCAAAAACACAGTAGTTAGCATCTACAACTGCTCATTTAAATAGCTCCATTTAAAATGCCAGAAAAGACTGCTTGGTGCTTTCAAGACACGTGTTAGTTCATAAATTTCAGTGGAGAGAAGAGAAAGCCAAATGGTTTCATTCCCCTAAGCTGCCTAATTACTTAACTTGGGGGGAGTTTAATTCTAGAAAGTTAAGATTGTCAACTAAACTCTACCTCCCTCTTTAAAAAAAAAAAAAAGATTTATTTGTTTGAAAGAGTTACACAGAGAGAGAAGGAGAGGCAGAGAGAGAGAGAGATCTTCCATCTGCTGGTTCCCTTCCCAATTGGCTACAATGGCTGGAGCTGCACTGATCCAAAGACAGGAGCCAGGAGCCAAGAGCTTCTTCTGGGTCTCCCATGCAGGTGCAGGGGCTCAAGAACTTGGGCCATCTTCTACTACTTTCCCAGGCCATAGCAGAGAGCTGGATCAGAAGTGGAGCAGCCAGGACACATCCCATATGGGATGTCGGCACTGCAGGCGGCAGCTTTATCCACTGTGCCGCAGTGCTGGCCCCTCTAGCTCCCTCTCTTTTTAAAGACTCCAGTTCAGTCCTATTCATTGGCTTCTTTGTGTCATACTACCATGTGGTATTGAGAGAAGTCATCTTTTCCAAATCCCCTACTCCTTGCTCCTACCTTCTGATATTTAACTTGATCTCAACTTCCCCTCACCATTCCCCCAGTTCAGCTATATGTGAGGGATTCTTCCAGGACATTAATAAGGAATAAGGCCACCGTGAAACACAGGAAGGGCATGAGAAATTTGTTCCCAGAAATATCAGTTCTTCTAGAGCCCTGAAAATGCACAAGATGAAAAAGAAACTGAAGATTCAAACACGAGTCCACTTGGATACATGCTTTAGTTTGAGAAAGAAAGAACATACTTGCATCTTGGACAGTGGCAAACAGGAACAGAAATGGGAATAGAAAATAGAAACACACAAACACACTTTCCAAAAGCACTTTAGTGAATCAATTTGCTCTTCTCTACAACCATGAATTCTATGAAGACACTAGCAAGTTGTTTCTAGATGAAATTTTAGTCTGTCAAAGGTAAAAATAAGCATGAAAAGGAATAAAGTTAAGCTCTTTAAATCTAGGAAGGCCAAAGAAAACAAATTTTGCAGCAAGAATACATAATGATTTGACCCCAGCCAGGAGTGTAGAAAACTTAAGTGGGACTAGATATACATTAAGACAAAAGTACCAAATATTAGAAAAACTTGCAAATTCCCCAGTAATTTTGATGAGTCCAACCTACTGAATTCCATGTGTGTGTGTGTGTGTGTGTGTGTGTGAACTTTTTGAAGCACCTTCCTATATGGATAGTAAGAGAAGCCTAGTAATGTATTTCAGCTGCGGCTATAAAAGAGACAAGGTGATTCCTGGAACTCAAAAGATACAAATCAGAGTTCAGACAGCATCAATCTTTGGGTCTTGAGGTACTAGGTAATGAACTTACTGAACTGTAGCATTATTTTTATAAGTCAAATAGCAAGGCAGTTTTTTATTTGAAAGGTTTTCCTTCCCTTCCCTTTTCTTTCCTTTCCTTTCTTCTCCAGTCTTTTCATATAGACTGAATCATGTTATGAGGAAAATTCCTACCAAATGAAATACAGTACTTGCCAATAACCAGCATCCATCTAAGAATCAGACCCAGAAAAATTATACAACTTAAAATGCAGTCAGGGTAATGCTTCAGAGTGATAATGAGATGCTTCCAAGTTGGACTCGTTTCTGAGTTCTTACAGACAGCTGCTATAGCAGGCGGTGTGCTATTGGATCACACAGGGCTCTGTGAAAACTGTGCCTGTGAAAGCAGTGGCTGGAAAGAAGCAGGCCTGGTAGCAAGAGAGCAGGGGTCATGCCCTTCTCCCCAGTAGGAGCAGAGTGACCTTGGGTGACCCATTGAACCTCCTTGAACTTTCTAATCCTGAACTATGTAGGGAACTGGAAAAAAATCAGAACTATTTTGCCACTCTCATCCAATGTGAAAGCTATAACATGCATCAAAATATAAACTAATATTAATGATTTTAACCACTACTATCCTGAGAAAATTCCTGAAGATTTTGGGAGCATTGACAATGATTTTTAACCTATGCCAGGCAATGTGAAACATACTAAAAAAATATTTTAAATGGTAAAAGACCATACCAATAGTATTTATGGTAAATTTGAGACATGTGGGTGAGGAAAACTATCCTTTACTAAGTCTTTGCTGTGCGCCTCACATTGCAATCAGGACTTTACATGTATTCCCCACATTTTAGTCCAGTTTGGATAATATCCCAGCCCCAGTCTTCCAAAGAGAGAATCAGGCTCAGAGAGACTAAACTGCATAGCCACAGTCTCATTAGTGGGACGCTGAAGAACAAGTGTAAGATGCAAGAGGTCTGAATCCTGAACTAGGATTTAGCATGAAAAACAGGAATACAAACAGCAAGAAGGCCAGAATGACAGTAAAAGTCTTCTTGGACAAACCATCAAGATCAGCACAGTTGGCTAAGCCACTGCTTGGGAAATCTATATTCTAGGTGGGAGGGCCTGGTATCAAATCCTGTCTATGCTTCCACTCCAACTCCCTGCTAAGGCAAACCCTGGAAGGTTACAGATACTTGAGTTCCTGCCACCCATGTGGGAGACCCAGATGGAGTTTCTGGTCCCTGGCTTTGGCCTGTCCCTGTCCTGTATGTTACAGGTATTTGGAAAGTAAACCAACTAATGGAAGATCTCCCTCTCTCTCTGTCTCTGATTCTCAAATACATTATATACATAAGTCTTTTTTAAAAGATCAATATAGATCAGGCAAATGGAGAGTTGCTTAAGGCATAGAATCATAAAATATTACACATCTTTAAATATTTCACTTTCATTTAAAAATTATAAATATTCATTTAATAGAATGAATATTTGAAAGTAGTTTAGGATAAAACAATTTGTGTAGCAGACTTTTGAAACTAGTATACTTCTTGTATGTCACAACATCACTGGCTACAAATTCCATAAAACAAAACTATTTCTAGGGAAACTTTTGTTCTGAATGAGGTAATTTGTGCTCTAGGCTCAATACTTCCATTTCCTTCTCTTGTTCAGTTTTTGGTTTATCAGTTTCTGTTGTGCCTGAGTGATTTTGTCCCTTATCCTCAGTATGTGTCACAATAAATAGGAATCATTAGTCCATTGTTAGAAGCATCTGAGCATATCATCTTTCAGTAAGTCTTTGGGAACTCCAATTTGTCAGGGATCAGATACAAAACAATCTTCTTAATTATTCTCTCGTATCTCGGAATTTTTCCAATGTTGTCAACCTCTGGGAACATTTTCTTTTCTCTAAAGTTTAGTAATGTCAAACTGGGAATTTCACTTCCCAACGAATGTTACATGAAAAAGAAAAAAGCTTTTAATTCTAGTGATTTCTAATGGTGGTGTAGAACCAATACATCCTTGTCTTGTGGATTTCCTAAAATGAAATTCTAAAATTATTTTTAAAACATTTTGTAGTCTCTTGATCCATAACTTGGAACGAGGAAGTAACACTCTGCTATAAAAACCTGGCATTTGTTTAAATCACTTTCTCTACATTATTCATAACCAAAACCTGAAGAAGCATTATCCTAAACCAAAGGTCTTCAAAGTTGTTGCCAGAAACACGAGAGAAATTTTACACTACTGTTGGTTTATATCACATATACACACATCACACACATACACATATGTATAATAAAATGCTTTTCATGAAATTCCTGTCCAACACAATGCATACTGATATTTTATGTGTTGGCTTATTCTTCATGTCATTTTTGAAAATACTTTTTCCCAACTCAGTAAATTTAACACATGACCCACCAAGAGTCAAAATCCACAATTTGAAAAACATTGATAAAGACAGTGTAAGCTTTTCAGATGACTATTTTCTTCAAATGTTTTTTCACAGAATGTGTAAATTTATGAGAAAAGTCAATTTATAGAATAATTCAAAACAATTTTATGCTGATTTTTATGAAGAGTACTTATCTGGTAAAAGTAAATAATTTTTATCTTCTAAATCTTAGAGACTTTGTCTTCTGCAAACAATAAAACATCAAAATTCAGATTCCACCTGTATTTCTAGAGGCAGCTGCTTGAAATCTTTGCTTGAAGTTTGTGCCTGCTGATAGCACTTTCTTTACATTTTGCACCATGCTTTTCTGAAAAATATCTTATAGTGTAGAATGGTCTCAGCTCTATTGGAGGGCTATTTCCTAATCAAATTCTCCTGATTGATAAGTGACTTTCACTTCTCTGTTAGTTTTTAAGCAGCAGATTGATCAGTAGGTAATTTCTGTCTTCCCAGGCCTTGTACCTGGGTACCATGGCTTTCTCCTATATTCAAGCCATCCATCAATTGCTGAAGAGCTTTTAGTGTTGTCAATCATTCAGTGTAGAGTCAAGGCCTTGCCTGTAACTGCTGGTCCCCCGATTGACATCCTGTGTATTCTTTCTTGCCTAAACCACATCAATAATATATCAGCTCTAATCATTAGTTTCAGGTTCCTTAAAGTAGAACGAGAATTTAAAAATACTTGGAAAACTATGATTACAGAACCCTTCTAGATTATTATAATCTTCCTCCAAATCTTACATTTATCTTTTCAACTATAGTTCCCTTTTAGCAATATTTCTTTAAATACAAATATCTAACAAAGTTTTCATAGTATTATCACTCTGACATTACATCTATGATTTTCTGGTTTAACATTAAACTACATTATGGAATTACAATAAGTGAAAACTAAATACACAGAATTGGAAAAAAACACAACTGACACTTGATAAACATTCACCTCATAAATTCCCATGAGACTACAGCAAGGTGACTAACTATGTGGAGAAGTGGAGAGCATTAAGTTTATGGATAATGTTCAAAGAGAAGTAGTCAAAGTCTAGCCTGCAGTCTCTAGAAAGCCTAGCCTGAGCTAAGAATTAAACCACTGTCACTTTATTTAGGAGGTGAAAGTCCAGGGTGCCGAAGGTAAGGACAGCAGGCAAAATGAGGCATGGAAAGATCTAAGCAGCACAATGCAATGTGATATCTACCACTCCACAATAAACAACAAAACCATGCACCTTGCAACTCAAGACAGATGTTTACTTATTGCACAAGATTCTTCTGGAACATTTGCAAAGAGAAACTGCACCTCAGTGCAATTCAAAAAGCTACAAAAGGAGCTGGACTTTATGAACCTACTTCCCCTCTCATCTTTTGATTCCTATTGGTGAAGAATCACTTCATAGCAAGTAGATTATCTGATAATTTAGGTTGTGTCTTCCAGCCTCTAAGTAGCTATTCAGGGATCCTGATGCCATATCCCATAGTAGAGTTTTAGGTTCCTGCCTTAAAAGTCTGCAGGCAGAGGAGCTTGGTATGTCAGGATGAGGGCATTACAGCCTCAGAACTCCAATGTGGACACTGAGCAGGTCAGGCAGTTCCTAAGGGGGCTAGAAAAGGAAGCAGTAGTGTTATCTACTGTGCAATAGTAGTGGAGAGAATCTGAGAAGGTTCACAATGTTAATGCCCAACACAAAGAGATTAAAAGAGAAAGCTTTGGTTTTTCAAGGACAGAGACGTGGAATAAAGACATTCCAGGACAAAGGAATGGTACGTTTCAAAAACCTCTGTGACTGAGCAGTATTCCATTATGTATCACATTTTCTTTACCCATTCATCAGTGGATAGACACTGGGTTGTTTCCGTGTCTTAGCTACTGTAAACAGAGCTGCAATAAACATGAGAGAGCAGACTATTTCATTTCCCTTGGTTATACACACAGTAGTGGGATTGCCAGATCATATTGTAGCTCTAGAATTAGTGTCTTTCCATAATTGCCATACTAATCTTGTCATTTCAACCATGTGGATTGAACTGGAGGCCACTGTGTTAAGTGAAATAAGCCAAGCACAGAAAGACAGGTACCTCATCATCTCAATCATTACAGAATCCAAAAAAGCTGACCTCATAGAATTCTAGAGTATAACAGTGGTTCCTAGACAAGGAGTAGGATAGGAAAAGGTTATCAATGGGCACTAAGTTACATTTAGACAGGAGTAAGACTTTCTGGGCTTCTATCACTCAATATTGTAACTACAAATAATGATGATATATTGTATATGTTTCTTTAAAATCTAGAAGAAAGGATTTTCATTATGTTCCCCATAAAATGATAAATGTTTGAGGAGATAGCTATCTTTACTCTGTTTGGGGTATTATATAATGTATACATGCATTGAAATATCACATAGTACCTATAAATATGTACAACATTTATGTATCAGTTAAAAATACAAAATTTTTAAAGGACCAATGGAAAATATTTGCACTCCCATGTTCATTGCAGCATTATTCACAATAGCCAAGATATGGAAACAGCCCCAATACCAACCAGCGGTGAATAGATAAAGGTGACATAAACATACAAGGGAATACTATTCAGTCTTAAAAAAGAACAAAATACTACTATTTGTGATATCACGGATGAACCTGAAGGATTACATGATTATAATTATATGAGGTATCTATTTATCCAAACCCATAGAAACACGGAACAGAATAGTGATGGTTTTAGGAGGAAGACAAAATGCGAAATTTTTGTTCAGTGGATGTAAATCATTCAGTTATGTAAGGTGAATAAGTTCCAGAGGTCTGTTGTACAGTATAGTACCTGTCTCAGCCTTTTTCTATTGCTAATAACACAACCACAGCTTAAGAACGTTATAAATAAAAGAGGTGATTTGGACTCACAGGGCTGGTTGAAGGTAGAAGGGCTACATCTGGTGGTGATGTCCTTTTTGCTGGAGTCCTGAGATGGTGCAGGCATCTCATGGTTGGAGAGAGGAAGCTTGAGCATGGATGCTCTGCTCTGTCTCCTTTTTCTCATAAAGCCACCCATATCTAACCTTATGGGACCCACCCTTGTGACTTTATCTACTCACCATTACTTCCTAGGGGTCCCTTCTCTAAACATCATGGCCACAATGAGGAGTAAATTTCAAAGTGAGTTCTTAGAACTGATAAACTATAGCCAGACCCTATAGTAATCAATATGATATTTTACATTTTAACATACAAGAGGTTAGAGCTCATGCTAAGTGCTCTGATCACAAAAATCATAACAAAAAAAAACACCAAAAAAATGTTTGGAGGTGATAGATACTTTTAATAACTTGATTGTGGTGATGATATTTATACATATGTCAAAACTCATTAAAATTCTTGCATTATATATTGAATTGTTTTGTCTATCGGTTATGCCTAGTAAAGCTTTTAAGAGGACCTCAATGGGAGAAAGTAGTGTGGCTTTTTCAGAAGAGTGAAAATGGTAACACATGGCTGGCAGATACCAGGGTATGACAGGGGAGAAAGCTTATCACATTGGACAACGGCAGCCTGACCACACAATTGAATGACAAAAACTTACAGTCGACCAAACCCTCCTTGCTATCTTTTTCACACATCCAGAACAGATTAGCACTCAGACATCCTGATTCTTGATTCTCATCCACTCCTCTACATGCCTGCTACAGCCGATCCTCTCGTGAGAGTGGGGCTTAAGGAAAGGATGGGATACAAACAAGGCTTAGAGGAAATAAAACTGCTCATTTCTCCCAAGGAAGGCAGCCTACATATTTCACAGGATTAATGTTGACAGAATTCACAGAGTTTAGGGAAAAGTAAGAGCCAGCACACATATGATTTCTTCCAGCCATTTCAACCCTTGCAATTTCTCTGCCATTGGTAACCTACCATGGAAAATTCATTTCATGCCTGTCTACTCTGGTAAAACCTTGGAATGAATTGAATTGTTACAAAAAGGTGAAAATTAAGAATGCCAAGAGTCATTTGATGCAGCTAATTAAGAATCGTCATCTCTGAAGCTTTGCACATGTTCCTGACTTTCTTTACCTGTAAAGTTGGCTTCTGAAGTTGTATGTGATAGAAGGATGGTGAGAAACCCTTTGCCTGTTGCCAAGGAGAAGGTCTCATCTCAACACTGAAGCACTGGAGAAATAGATTCACTTTCAAGTGATTGTTTTAACATTGGGATTACTTTGATCAAACTAAAACCCTCTGAGCTAAAATTTAGTTCAATTATGTGCTGCATGTGGGAAGTTAGGAAATTTAAAAAAAAAAGGAACTGCCCCTCCAGCAAATTCTATGGCATTTAGATCCAAATCTAAACCCCTTTCCTGGGTGGGTAAGGTCTTAGCTCTCTGGTCTCACTTCCACTTAGGTCTCCATCACTCCCCTTCTCTCTTTTCCTCAAACACCAGGACCCCTACATTTACTGTCCCCACTGCATGGAATGTTCCCTTCCCACCAGCTCTTTACTTACCTTGGATCCTCAACAAGACCAGGTCCTTTCCAGATTTCTACTTTGTTGTCTTCAATAGTTGATCAATAGTGGTCAAAAGGTGACTGCAACTGTTACAGACTTCACCAGAGGACACTGTGGTGACCAGTGAAGACGACAGGCATTTCTTTGCATGCAGCTCTTTCCTCCTATTAGCAAGAAAAACGTTCACTAGAGAAACCACAACAGCCAACTCCCTCATTTCATTGGCTAGTAACTAATGTGCCTAAATTAAAGGCTGAAAAGGAGGAGATCACCAGGTTCGATGTTGCTGAGGGATTAATGGGAGAGTCACATTCCCTGAGCTGACCAGAGGGTCAGCACTCAAAGAAAATTGAAGCTGTGACAGCCAGCACAAGAAGAAAAGTTCAAGCCTGGGAAAAGAATGGCTATTGAAAGCAGACATGACAACCATAGCATCTAAGTCCATACTGCCCCATCCCTCACTCTCTACCCCAATGACTTTTATCATCTCTGCATGAAACTGAGTGTAGCCTATTTCCCTATATCATTTATTTGTTGATAACCTGATGCCCTCATGCAAATGGAAGGTGCATGAGGGCTGGATTCCCTAGCACCAGAAGAGTTTCTGGCACATACTAGGTACACAGTAAATGCTATTGAATGAATGCATACAGAAATGTGCCCATATGCATGTTCATTATGCCAACGCACCTTCTATGGTAATCTGCTATTGGACTTGACAAGCAGAAAAATCCACCAAGACTAAACCATCTCGTCAACATCTATGGGCTTGGAAGATGGCTACTGAGCCCATGAACAGGTCTCTTATGATTTCAGCAAACTGTTAACAGTTCAAAACAAAGTGCAACAATTTTCTTCCAAATTTGTCACTTTTTCCTGTGTTTTCTGACTCCATGATGAAATCACTACCCACATACCTGCCCAAGACAGAACCTCAGTCATCTCTACTCCTCCTGTCAAATCCTGAGGAACACAAAAATCCATCCCTCCTCTGAATTTCTCTGTTCCACTTTAGTTAGGTTGTGTTAAATAAACTCTAATATCCTTGTCAACTTCAATTTTCTATACCACTTTGATTCATATTTCCTTATTTTCTAGGGTCCCACATTAAAACACGGCTTTCAGAAAAGGATTGACTTCATGATTATTTTGTATTACCATCACATCAAAAACATTTTTCTGATTTTTCCTTCCTCAATGAGATCTTACTTGAGAGAAAAAGGAAAGTAGAAAAAAACAGTTTAAGCTGCTCCTTTAAATGGCCATTTCTTAACAGTGGAAGCAAAGCTAGCCCATAACTCAAGAATTTTAGCTTGGTATCCAGCCAATTGTGCAGAGTCCTATCGTGTAAAAATCCATCAATATATAAAATAAATGAAACAAAGATAGCCCAACATCTTTTATGATTCTGGGATGTTAGCCATGGAGAATTTTTTGCTTTCAAACACATATCATAATTGTTGAGATGACATTAAAGAAAATTTATAGACAACACGTGATTCCTTCCTTTGTCCCTCAATCAGATAAGTCTGTCTCTTCTTTGAATTTCAAGAGCACTTTATATAGTGCATTTATTCTCAGCCTTTCTAACATTTGCTAAGTTATTTCTGACCTTATTATATCTCCCCTACTCACCTGTGAACTCAAAACCTAAATGTATTAGGGAGTCTTAACAGCGTCATATACACCAAACCATTATTCTCTTTTCCAATCACTTCTTTCAACAAGAATTTGTCAAATGCCTCTCTTCCAACCCTTGATGACACTTAGGTAGAATAAATAAGCTTATGGTTACTTTTAGGTGTTAGAAGTCCTTTCTATTTTAAAATCCCAACTTCATCTCTGATACAAAGTTAGTCCTCTCTGTCTCATGGGTTATACATGTGGTTTGAGATCATTTAAGTAAAAAAATTTGGTCTAAGTTTCCAGGTCCTTCTCGTCCTCCTATCCCAAGATAGGTTGTGGGGCCGGCACTGTGGCATAGTGGGTAAAGCCACTGCCTGTAGTGCCAGCATCCCATATGGGCACCAGTTTGAGTCCCAGCTGCTACATTTCTGATCCAGCTCTCTGCTATGGCCTGGGAAAACAGAAGTTGGCCCAAGTCCTTCGGCCCCTGCACCTGTGTGGGAGACCCAAAAGAAGCTCCTCGCTCCCAGCTTTGGATCAGCACAGCTCTAGCTGCTGTGGCCAACTGGGGAATGAACCAGCGGATTGAAGACTTCTCTTTTTCTCTCTGTCTCTCCTCTTTGTGTATAACTCTGACTTTTAAATAAATAAATAAATAGAAATAGTATGCAATAAACAAATAGATAGGCTGTTAGTTTTTCAATAGTCAGGGATAGAGAAGAGGTACAGGGGAATAGGAAATGGGCAAAGGTCTCTTACTCAACCAGATATGGCTGAATTCTCTCTATTTGCTGCTTTGGAACACTGTTGCCCTTTCTAAAATCCTCCCATCTAAATGTAGACTTTCCAGAGTGGCTTCTTCCGGGGTGTTGTTGGCTTGGCTTGGTTTTCTCCTCCGTTACTCATGTTGAAATGTCATTGCTAATAAAATAGCAACCAGAGGCAAGGCCTGTAAGAGGTAAGTAGGTCATGAGACACCACCCTTGTGAATCAATTAACTCTGCTTCCATGGGAGTGGGTTAGTTTTTCAGAGAATGGGCTCAATAAGTTGGCCCCCATCCTTCTGTTTGTCTTGCATGTGCGCTCACTTGCCCTTCTGCTATGTTATGACACAGCAAGAAGATTCTCACCAGATGCCAACATCATGCCTTTGGTCTTCCTAGCCTCTGGAACCATGAGGCAAACCAATTTCTGCTCTTGGCAATGTACCCAGTCTGTGGTATTTTGTTACAGCTGCAGAAGACAAAGACAGGTCCCTTCCCTGGGAAGCTTTCACCAATCTCTTAAGCCTCCCACTAGTCCTATGGGCATTGCAGTTCTCCCACTCAAACCAAGACAACCTGACTGAGCCCCATTGTGGGTGGCATCCCCTTCTCTTAGCCTCCAAGGAAACCAAATGATGACAGTGCTGAGTGCAGCTTTTCTTAAGCTTTGCTGTTTCAGTGCCATTCTCCTGTCTATTCAAGAGGCAGCTGCATGACCTAAGTGTGCATGCAACTAAGAACTAAGATGACGATCACCACTTCCTGTGGCTGGTCCCATCTTACAAGGTCCTTTGCAGTAGTCCCGATCACTTGACTTTGAGGGAAGAAGGGTTGAGGAAATCCCTTCTCACTTAACACTCTCCATCAAAACAACTCCGGAGACTCCTTTCTTCCTCCCTGGTCCTCTACTTCATAAACGTAAGGAGATAAAGAGTGACTATGGTGAGGGTCTATCTTGCCCTCATAGGAGAATGTTAGAAGCCCTGTTCAGATGGGGAGAAATGAATGTTTCTCTGTCCCCTACTCTGAACTCCACTGGCCTATTCTGTAGTCACAGCAAAAACAAAACAAATCAAAAAAATCTGCAAGCTTTATATCTTAGAACAATTTACAATCATCAGCTTAGTGGCTGTGGGTCAGGAACCCAGGCACGGCTTAACATGGTTCCCTACACAGGGTCTCAAAGACTGTGATCCAGTTGTCAGCTGAGCTGCATCCTTATCTCGAGGTGTCACTGGGAAGAACCCACCTTCAAGTCCACTTGGCTTGCTGGCAGAAGTCATGACCTAACATGTGTATGACTGGGATTTGTGTTTTCTTGCTTACAGACAGCTAAAGACCACTCTCAGTTCACTGCAACATGTAGCCTTCAAATTCTTTCCCATATATTGGTCAATGACTTCTTCAAAACCAGAAGGAGTGTCTCTCACTCCTATCTGCTAAGACAGTGTCTTAGGAGTGACTTTCACATCTCTTCTTCCATATTCTTTTGGCTAGAAGCAAGTCATAGGTTTCATTCACACTCAAGGGGAAGAATCTACAAGAGTGTGACTCATTGAAGGCCACCTTAGGATGTGTCCACCACACAAAGTCTCCTTTGTCTCTCCCTACCATCCTTCTTTCTTTACTTCCTCTCTTCCAAATGTAGATGGCCTAATGTATATAAATTATACTCTGATAAGTGAGACAAAATTAGGGCAAGCCCCTTGTCTTATCCATGTGGGCTGCTAAAATAGAACATCAGGAACTGGGTGGTTTTAATAAGATGTTTATTTTTTTTCTTTTTCAAAAGATTTTTTTATTTATGTGAAAGGCTGAGTTAAAAGAAGAGACAGAGAAAAAGATCTTCCTTTCATTGGCTCACTACCCAAATGATCACAATGGCCAGAGTTGGGCCTGGCCAAAGCCAGGAGCCTAGAACTCCATCCAGGTCTCCCACAAGGGTGCAAGGGCCCAAGCCCCAAGTATTTGGGTCAACTTCCTCTGCTTTCCCAGGCACATTAGCAAGGAGCAGGATTAGAAGCAGAGCAACCAGGACTTAACCAGTGTTCATATGGTATGCCAGCATGGCAGGCAATAGCTTAACATACAGCACCACATGCCAGCCCTAGATGTTTATTTTTCACAATTCTGGAGCCTGGAAATCTGAGGTTATAGCAGTAGCATGGCTGGGTTCAGGTAAAGGCTCTCTCCCTGGTTTTCAGAGGAGCATCTACTCAGGTATCCTCAAATGAGGACAGAGACAAAGATCTGGCACTGAAATTTCTGTCTCTAAGGGTACTAACCTTATTCACAGGGCTCCACTCTAAAGACCTCATCACTCTCAGAGTCCGCTTCTACCACTGTCACACTGGAGCAGAGGATTTCAACGTAGGAATTTGGGTGGGGAAAGGCAATATAAACCTTTAGTCCACAGCATGCCTGTTCTCAAAAAGTTCCTGCACTAGTAGAAGAGTCAGTCCTATAAACAGCTACCTTGTTGCTTGCAATAAATGCTGGCCTTTAGTTATATCCAAACCCAAGTCAGAGGCAGGAGCCTAAATTTACATGATAAAGGCAGGGGAAGGTCATAGAGGAGGTACCATTTTATAGGTTTTTGAAAGAGCAGGAGAAGGCCCTACATTCCTCATAGCATCTTACCTGTAGCAAACATTCAGTAAATATATATGGGATAAAAAACTAAAGGGCATGAACAAAGAACTAATTTTCTGAATGAACAGAGTAAAGACTTGAGGAAACACCTGACATGACAGCAATTGTAATATGAGGAATTATGCAGGATCACATTTGAGCCTTAAGAACTGCAAATACTTCAAAAATCAGTCTCTTCATTCCATACCTAAAAAACAGCTTAGGTAGTCAGAGATGGCTGGGCAAAGGAATGAGATCTTACAGGCAAAAACAGGTGAGGGGAAAGACAAGGGGTTGGAGCAGGGACCAGGACAGAGCTTTCTGAGGGCTGCCCTTATACCTGCAGTGCTGGACCAGTGAAATGTAGGTAAATCACTCATTTTCATAATTTCTGCTTTCAGACACCTGCCCATTCATACATCAGATGTTGATACCATACATTGCCTTTCATAGACCCAAGAAAGACTCCTCTATGAGGTGACAAATGAATATTGTAAATTATTTAATAGTAGTACCCACAATGTTCCTTTCTGACAGCACTGCCATCTTGGGCTGCACAAGAGTGCATAATGCATAAATATTAATATAAGATTGGAAAATTCTTTATGCAGGATGGGAAGAGTAAGGTGTCGAGGTGCCTGTGAAATTTTTGTGTCCTTTTTTCATTTTTGTCAAGGCTGCTCTATTTCTGTGTGCTTTACAAAATGGAATTCTGGAAAGACTATACTTGAAGACAGTTCTATTGCTTTTTTTTTTCCAAAACCACTGATTTAATATATTTTGTCCTTATTTTTAATAAAAATGAAGAGAAATTGGAAAAACAGAAGTCTTGACACAGTCTAAGAAACTAAATAGAAACACATTGCAATCAAAATGAAGACAGAAATCCTCACACACACCCAAAAAACAAATCTTCATTTCAACTTAGTATCTAATGAACTTAGCTCCCTGGAATACAGGTCCCATTATCTCATGAATATCTGTATCTTTCAAACATATGAGGTTAACACACACCTGTATACCTACTTTCAGAAGTGTGTATGAACAAAACCAAGAGACTGCCTACAACACCAGAAATATTTTCATCAAATAAACTCACGAGCTAGTTATTGCCCCACAAGTAATGCATTTTGAATATCCTATTCCCAACATCAACCATAGGTAATATGTCCTTTATTTCGATTATATTTTCATGTTCTATATTCACCTCATCTAGATTTTGTTTCAATCCAAATCTGCCTTATTTTGCTCTGAATTCTGGCATTTGTTTACTGGGGATTGTAATCATTTTGTGTATGTTGCTACACATCAAGAGAAAAAGCTTCTTGAAAATCATAACAAAGACTTTTTAGTCTGCTCCTGCTCCTCTTTCCTGCCTCCTTCGTTTTGGATCATTTGAAGTTTAGAGAGTTTCTGATTGTATAATAACAAACCAGCAATGAGGAAGGGAAGGGCTTTGTTATTAGGAAGTAAATCTAATAGAGATCCACTTTGCCTTGGCAATGACGAAAACAAATATTAAAGCAAATAAAATCACCATGAAGAGAGCTGATCTCCTCCTTCAAACATTGCAAGAATGAGACACTTAAGAAGCTCTAATGGGCAAATATTTTGATGGGCAGAGTGTTAAACCTACTTTTCCAGATTTTCACTGTCTTGTTGCATATCTTTGTGTTCTAAATCCTTTCAACAGATAGCCTTTTTCTCTGCAAGCATTTAGCAATTCAACAAACAAGTGTAAAACACTTATCACAGACAATACACCATCCTAAGTGGTATGGAAGCTATAAGTTGAGCTTACCTATGAATTTTTAGCTTAGCATGGAACTGATTAATGTATTCTGACAAAAAAATAAAAATTCACAGGTGCTTGAACACAGAAAACATGAGATGTTTTTGAGAAGGTAGCATATGAGCTGGTTTTGAAAGATTGGTAAGATTTAAGCACGCAAGGTTGAAGGCATACGTACATAACAAGATACTATAGACTAAGTAGCAGCTTAAACAACAAAAATAATTTCTTGTAGCTCTGGAGGCTAGAGGTCCAAGATCAAGTTGCCAGCAGATTTGGTAGCAAGGGCCTGATTTCTGGTTCTTCACTGTGTTCTCACATGAAAGAAGGGACAAGAGAGTTCTCTCGAGTATCTTTATGAGACCACTATTAGTCAGCATTTCACGCTATAATGAAATTGCTGAGGCAGGCCACATTATAAAGGAAAGAGGCTGATTCTTGCTCACAGTTCTGGAAGTTTATTATCCAAGGTCAGGTGGGCCCCCACTAATTGTGTTGCTGCTGTCAGAGTCCTGAGGTGGCACAGGATATCACATGGCAAGAGACAGGGAGCACATATATCTACCTATGTCTGTCTCTACCTTTACAAAGCCACCAGGATCAGTCATGAGGACTTAATCCTAGTGACCCAATCCAATCATCTCCCAAAGGCTTCACCTCCAAACACCATTGCATTGGTGATTGAGGCTTCATCCAATGAGGCACACCAACATTCAGTCAGCTGCAGCATGGCTAGGAGGTCGTGAATAGACACACCAGAATGAGAATGCATGAAATGGTTCAGCAAATGAAACCTAGAACTCTGGCTGTGAACACTGAAAGACACAGTCTCAAACCCTAGCTGATTACAGCAGATCAAACATCTTGGAAATCACAAAACCTTGCTTTCTCTGGGATGTTGAAGCAAGTAAGATTCTGAGACGTAGAAAACACTTAGGTTCAATGAGACAGTACATTTCCCCTGCCCTCCCTCAGGCTTCCTCTTCTCTACTATCTATATCATGTATTTATGCTCAGATACATTAAGCCACCTACTCAGGGACACAAATGTTTCACAGCCTGAGGCCTGAAGTTAAATGCAATGACTCTTATTTCAACTTCCCCACTCAACCAAGATCAGCTTCCTATATCCCTTGCCTCTCCCACTAGAATTGGTCTCCTCTAGTTTTAATCATCTTGGGAACCCAGCATACATGCAACCCACCTACACCTTGCTAGGCAACCAGCAACACTGGACCAATGAGAAATGCAAGCTTAATTCCATCAAACTGACATTTGTTCTTATTATTTCTCAATATGATTTTAAGTAACAAACTGGTAACCACTATATGTATTCTTTGGGTCTATGCTTGTCATCTGTGTCAATTTATAATAATACATAACAAGTAGCAATGAACACCCAACATCTTGGGTAGAATAAGAGAGAGAGACATTTAATGGTACAATGGTCTCCTTAACTGTGCTACATAAAGGTATTTTCTAGCTCCATTTGGGGAATATCTCCCCAGTCATGGTGGGAAGAAGAAAAGGAAGATTATAAAAAAATCTGATCACTTGCAAGCCAGTAAATCACCTAGTGAGCAAAGTCACCTTCCACAAATACATAGAAACACATGAAAACTGGCCATCCCAGGGGCTGGTGCTATGGCGCAGTGGGTGCCCTGGCCTGAAGCGCCAGCATCCCATATAGGCACCAATTCTAGTCCTGGCTGCTCCTCTTCCAATCCAGCTCTCTGCCATGGCCTGAGATAGCAGCAGAAGATGGCCCAAGTCCTTGGGCCCCTGCACCCAAGTGGGAGACCCAGAGGAAGCTCCTGGTTCTTGGCTTCAGATCAGTGCAGCTCCAGCCATTGTGGCCATCTGGGGAGTGAACCAGCAGATGGAAGACCTCTCACTCTGTCTCTACCTCTCTCTGTAACTCTGTCTTTCAAATAAAATAAATCTTTAAAAAAAGAAAAGAAAAAGAAAACTGGCCATTCCTAAACATTATTAACATGTTTTTTATAACCACCCTGCTTTGCATACTGACTGCGTACCTAGGGCCTCAATCAGCTCTTTCCATAGATAATCTTCATTAAGCATCTCCTAAAGCTACAATATAGATATTATTATTCCCATTTTTCAGACAAAGAAATTGGGGCTCAAAGTTTATCTAAATGGCTGCATACCTCAAGTATGAATCCATAGAGGAGAGATTCACACCCAAAACTGTTGGATTCAAATTCCTGCTCTTTCTACATTGCCATGTGTTTGGGTCACGGAGGCACTGGGCAACGGGAACGGTCATTGTTCTCTGGGCTCAGATCAGACTCCCCCTCAGACCCTCTTATCAACATTCCCTCAACCCCTAATTTTTCTTTTCCCTCTCCAAACCCCAGAACAGCCTCAGTTTCCACTACGGTTGGGTATGACTTTCTCTCCTCTTTCTATCACGTTTCCTCTGCACATATGGAACATATAGAGAGTAAGTCTGTAGGAGAGGCCTGTGCTTTGTAACTCAGAGACAAGGCGCCTTGAGCTCTTAGGGTGTAAGTTGACCTTCACAGTGCAAAAGAGGGTCATGCACAGCAGACTCAGAAGCAGCACATGCATCATGACTATTTCCCGACATCTCTGTAATGGAGAAGATGTGAGCGTTTTAAGTCTACCTGCCTTAGTTTGAGTCCAGGTCAGTCACCTTCATCTATTTCATACTGTGCTAATTCTTGAACCCCACATGGCCTCAGTTTCCTCCTCTGTAACAACCCATTGCCGCTGGTTGACACAAGCAGTTTTATCTCACCAATTG
Source organism: Oryctolagus cuniculus (assembly GCF_964237555.1). NCBI lineage: Eukaryota > Metazoa > Chordata > Mammalia > Lagomorpha > Leporidae > Oryctolagus > Oryctolagus cuniculus. Next base: position 12,475,439 of record NC_091433.1, read on the forward strand.
CTGGTTGAGAGGGAGAGGGAAGACATCATCTACACCCCAATGGTGTCTCCATGTCTCTGTGAACTAGATTCTTTGAACAAATCCCTGTTTTTCATCTCTCTAAACCTGTTATGCACCATTTAGATAGAACTTAAGGGTCCCTGACCCCACCCTCCTTTCTCAGACCCCTTACCCACTGCCAGCCTCTCTCTCCTGAGAGCAAATCAATAGTTTCCTGGTTTGCCCACTTTCCCTTTCTCTACCAATTTATTCTCCACTCTGATCCCAGATGGATCTTTTAAAGTGCAAATATATTCATACCACATGCATACTTAAAATTCTTCAATCTTTCCATCTTGCCCTCAGAATCAAGTTCAAGCTCCTTGGGGAGAGCTATATGGCCCAGGAACCATCCTGCCCTCATCCCATCATTTCCTCTCCCTGGCCACAGTGAACCTCTCTCAGTTCCATTAAGGGGCCGTACCCTTTCCTGCCTCAGGGCCCCAAAAGTGCTTTCCTCCTTTCCTAGAATGTTCTTCTCCCAGCCCATACCCCCACCCCAATTACTCACCCTCTCCTCTTCTGTTTAACTCTTTTTTGTCATTTAAATCTTAGCCTGAACCTCACTTGACAAGATAAGCCTTTGCTTACCCCACATGCCAACCTCTGTCATCCAATGAAAGGTATCAAAGCCTCATGTACTTCTATGCTTCTGAAACTGACTCCATTCAGAATGACTGATACAGGAATTCTTTCCACCACCATACTGTAAAGCTATACGGCAGAGACCACATCTGACCTACATCCTGCTGTATTCCTGCACAACAGGGAAACTGAGATAAGCCAAAACGTTCATGGATGCATTCACTCACTCACCCACTCCCTCCCTCTTTCATTCATCTGTTCTTCATATCACATAGGATGGGCATTTCTCTCCCTTCTACATCACCTATTCTCTGCTACCTCCAGAGACTAAGTCTGTGAGAGAACACTGTGCTGTACAACTGAGGAGAAAGACCCACAATATTAATACATAATACAGAGCAGGAATTGGACCTTGCAGTGCCAGAGGTTAGGCATCTTTCAGGTCCTCTGTCCTCAGGCCAAATTTTGCTAATAATTCTTTCCCTTTTTCCTCCTCTAATCTTAGAATGCAAAGTCCTTCACTGTGGGGAGCAACCCGGACTTAGACTAAGTTACTGGAATTAAGACTTATTCTATGCATCTGCTCTCCCACAATATGGCGTTGGGAGAGAAGAAAACAGTTTCTACACAGCTGCCTCCAGTTCAGCCAATAAACTGTAGGACCTGCTCCTGATTGGAGGAGAGCAGCGTACTCGGCGTGTGGGCAGCCGAGCACGGATTGGCAGAGGAGGACTATAAAGGAGGAGAGAGACGGCATGCACCAGGAACATCTAAGGGGAACATCTAGGGGAGCACCTGTGCAGCCCCCGAGAGAGCCGGCCAGCGGAGTGCCGCTCCCCTGCGGAAGTGGGGAATGTGGCCAGGGGGAACCGCCCTTCCACGGAGGTGGAAGGGACAGTAGCCAACCCGGGAAGAACCAGCAGCAAACCCGGGGAGGGCCGAGCAGACAAAAGAACAGCGCAGGGTCCTGTGTCGTTCCTCCACAAAGAGGGGGAGCGACACTTCACCCTGTCCTATATACTTTCCCAGGCGGGTGCAGAGAATGATTGACAAACCAAGTTTATAGGAAGACACCGGGAGAAGAATCTTGAGGAAAGCAACAAGATGCAAATCAACAAAGAGAGAAGGAAAGGAGAGAAAAGGGGTAATTATGAATGGCTCCTGAGAGAGCGAGACTAGAACCTCCTCACCTCACAGTGGACTAGACAATTCCTCTGAATTTCTACCACCCTGGTGATTTACAACGCTTATTGCTCAAACCTGAAATAAATGACTGATGAGGTATTTGTCAAAACTCCCCAGTTATGCTTGCAAATGGCTGGTTGTTTAATACAGTTGTCCTTCAGCACACACTATGACTATCCACCAAAAGCTATTTCTTCCCTCTTCCTTAGTAATAGAATTGAAGCTGTATATTTCCCAGGCTCCTTTGTAGCTAGCTCTGCATCCTAAGTACACAATTAAAATTGGACTGATGGCATATGAATGGCAATGACATGAGGAAGCTCTACATTATCTCCAAACTTCTTGTCCTCCAGATCCTCCAGTTCCTTTCATAGAGCTGCATCACAGCATGAAAAGACGAAGCCCTAATGAATGGCAGAGTCATAGGACAAAAGGAAGGAAACTTGGTCTGTGGACAGTCATATGCAGCTGGGACAATGTGCCAGCCTCAATCACTCACCTTGGAAATGTCACATAAGAGAGCGATAAACTTCTGCTTCCCTTAAGTCTTGGTATTTTCAGGATATCCTCATTATCGCAAGGTAGGCTTTACCCATATTTTTCTATATCCAAAGATGCAGTGCTGAGTTTTCAATGATTAGAAAAGAGCTTCAGGAATAAGTGTTGCCTCAATAGCACATAGCGATTCTTGACACTACTCCCATTAGATTCATTTGGCCAGGCAAACAATGCACATTTAATATTATTCACATTAAATTTAAATGCATTTTTAATCCCTTATTAAAATATATGTGAATCTTTTATCCACTTATCTATTAGCTAGGTTCATATGCAAATGACTTCAAGTCTTGGCTCAAATTCTGCCTCCAACCAGAAGTTTTCCCTGAACTCTTCCCACAGCAACTACCACACTCTCCTTTTTGGACATCCCACGTCATCATGGTGGAAAGTCTCCTCTACCTGCCTAGAAAAGTAACTCTGCAACATCCCTCTTCTGCCAAGTTGTAAGCTGCATTATTACTTTGAATAATTCCCTTGTTATGCATTAAGTTTTTGCCAAGTACTGGGCTGAGTGCAAGGGTTAGAGACAAATGACATGCAAGGCTTCCCCCTGAAGTCTGTTGGAGGAACATAAAGGCTAAAAGGACAATACATTTTTGTATTCCACATGTGTTACATCTCAATCATGAATCTGCAGAACTGGTTTCTTCACCCCCCTCATTCTCTCTGATGATTCCTAAGTGCTTATCTCTAGGGCAGGCTTCTCTGCTCTGGATCCACTGATGACAGCCTCCCTGGGGTGATGACACACTGACACCTGGGTCCTATCTTCATGCTTCTCCAGTCATCAAGAACTACTTTGGTGGAGCCATCATTGTGGTATAGTGGGTAAAGCTGCCTGCTGCAGCTCTGGCATCCCATATGGACACCTATTCCTGTCCAAGCTGTTCTATTTCTAATCCAACTTTCCTAGTAGCCTGGAAAAAGCAGTGGAAAATGGCTGAAGGGTTTGGGCCCCTGCCATTCATGTGGACACTTGGATGAAGCTTCTGGCTCATGGCTTCAGCTTGGTCCAGCTCTGGCAGTTGCAGCCATCTGGGGAGTGAACCAATAGATGGAAGATCTCTCTCTTTCTATCTAACTTTCAAATAAATAATAAATAAATCTTTAAAAAAAACTTCTCTGGCTCCAAACTCATCAAATTGTCTGCATATGTATAGTTTGTTGTCTATCAGTTGTACCCCAATAAAGCTGTTACAGTAATAATAGCTGTCCAGGAATGAACCAGAACAGAAGGACACCAAAGAGTATGTGGCCTTGTCCCTGTCCCTAAAGAGCTCTACTGTGTGACATGAAAGTCTTATACACAGCTGGCTTACAGGGAGCTTGAGCTGAGTGCTGCAGGTGAATCTAGAATCTCTGTTATCTGGGCTTCTTCCTTTAGTCTTCAGATTTTGACATAAAAGATCTTCTTATGATATGTCTTCAATCCAAAAGCATTTTTTCAATTGTGAGATCAGAGACAACCAGACCCAAGACACTAAATCAAACAAATTCAATAAAAATGTAACAATTGAGACCTGATTATGAAGGGTTAGCAGCAATGGGACTTAGTTATCCATTTAATTTCCTTATTTATTTACTTATTCAACATAGCCATCTTGGTAAAAGACAGGAAATAAGGTAGAATCCATATTTGTCAGTGAATCCAACACAAGAAATGGCATATGGAGAAAGGGAGGGCTCGGCAAATATTTGCTAAATCCCAGCTGATTTTCGTAAGCACCCACGCCTCTCCTCTGATCCAGCTGGGATACATCCTGTATTTTTTTAGCTCAGGGCTTAGGTATAGCCTGAGGCTGCTGAGAGAACAAGGTCAAGGTTAATTAGAAACAGTCAAAATTCCCATAATGACAGGACTCGGGACTTTGCAGGACAAGTCTTCAGAATTCATGTGTGCTCAAGTTCTTTCTTCATGGAAGAAGGAGAAGGAGTCTCCAAGAAAACCTAACACAGGCTCAGTGGCTTGGGGAGAGCTACAAAGCACAGTGGAATGGGGTGGGTGACAGCTGTAAGAAATTAATCGATGAGCGCATTCACATTTCTTTAGGAACTTTAATTCCATTCCGAAGAGTAGGATATTTCCCTGGATTTTAAGATAAGAATAAGTTAAGATGCAACACTGCTATTACAGTTTCTAAATCAAATGCACTGTGCATCCTATTTTCTAATTCTGCATTCTTGACTCCCATTGGTTTGGCAAAAAAAAAAAAAAAAAAAAAAAAAAGGACATTGACAGTAAATGCTTGGGCAATTAGCAGTGACTTTCACCCTGGAAGAAACTGGAGCCCAGGATGCTGATTCTATCCAGGCAAGAGTACTCATCAGATCAATAGTGTCATTAGCAGCAGTCTCCTGAAGGAAGCTGCCCCCACACAAAGCTGACACTTAATCTGTCTCACATGACCATGTGTGCATATGTACAAAGTCTCCAAAGAGTGAAGGGCCAGGACAGGAGACAGGGGGAAGGGGTTAGCACAGCCCAGGTGAAAAGGAGCATGAGGCCCAAGAATAACCAGCTAACTGCACGTGGGAGTCAATTGCAGCCAAGCCATGCAGGGGACTTTCACAGCTAGAGTCTAAAGGAAGAGTGGTTCAGACTCTGCCTCCAATAGTGCTTCCTTGGATATCAACTGTAATCCTACAATGCTGACTGCAGCCTAGGATGGTATACCCAGCACTGTGGGAGAGGTGAGAACCAGCATGTCTTGGTGGCTTCAGATTTAGTGCTAAGAGAAGCCCTGTGCTGCAGCAATGTAGCTTACGAGGAAAGATGAGGCTAGGGAGGTGAGCTGTCTCCCATGCAAGGTAGTTTGGACTTCCTCCCTAGGGCAACAGAGAGGCATGGCAGAGGTCAAAGCATGGGAGTTTCCTGGTTGCAGGCCTGTTCCGTAGAGGCTGTGCAGAGAAGAGATTAGCACATTGTTTCCCTAAGGAAACACTCCAGACACCCCCACTCCAGACACCATTCTGAATCAGGATGGGAGCCCAGATGTCTGTGCCTGAATGAGTTAGAGAAGCACTGAATCCGACATCAGTGTAACTGACAGGTGGTTAGGACACTGCTTTGTGGCCAACAGAGGAGTGAGAGGACCCTAATGTGGGCAGTGGTTGTCCCTAGTAGGAGAGGACTTGAGCAGCATTAGCTGCCCAGAGGAACAAGCCTCTGACTCCAGGTGCTGTGGGAGAGGCAGTTCCAGGAATTCTTACGGGTTCGTGGGTTGCTTGGAGGGAAGTGCTGTTTGCTAAGAGAGGAGAGGTAGCTGGAGAGGAGAGTGGAGAGCATGGGGGTCTCCCGCATTGCTTCCCTCCCTCCCTCCAGCTCCACAAGCATTTGCTCAGTTTCTCCCTTGGGCATTTCTAGATGACTCTAGGGGAGCACAAAGGTCCCCAAACTTCAGGGTGTGTGGGCATCCCAGGGAGGCTGCAGTTGGTTGACCCCAGGTAGACAACTCTGTCCTAGAGGAAGACACGAGGGAATCACCAGAGTGTGTGGTGGTTAAGAGGCCAAGTCCCAGAGCACTAGCCTGCCTGGAATTAAATGAAATGTTTGAGAGGACATTGTTTTGCACTGAGCTCCTGCACTAGAACCCAAAAACCAAAGCAAAAGGAGTCACTCATGCTAAAGGTTCGCAGTACCAACTGGAAACCAAGCTGTTTATCTCAGCTTCTGAGAAATTGGGAGAGAGATACCAAGTACCCAAACAGGAAGTCCCCTCTGCTTTAACCTTTACACAGGAAGTACTTTGAAATGACCAAGCTGCTTTTTGTTCTTTGTTTATGCCTTCTTTGGCCTTTTCCTATCTATAAATAACCACTGTCCATAGGACTGAGCAGAGCTCTTTTAACCTTTTCTGGCTCTGAGAGCTGCCTAAATCATGAATCACTTTTTTGCTTAAACTCTGTTAAATTTGAGGCTTTATTATTTTTTAATCGCTGGTTTCATGATTTCTTTTTTACTAACTAGCTATGACATCTTGGGTAAAGTCACTCAGCCTCCATTTCCTTATCTGTAAAATGGGCGTGATAATGATAGGACACAGAATTTTAGGATTGTTAGGAGAATGAAATGAGTTATTACAAAAATTTAGAACTTCGCAATGTAGTATAACCTATTAGCTGTTCTTGGTGCCATTATGATCATTTTTATCCATCCATGACAGTGGAGAGATTGAGGAATCACTCAAGTCCTCTAGGAACGTAGGCACTAGAGGGATCCCCTCACCCTGGGTTGGTTTTAGCAGCGATCATTTGGATTCCAACTTCATGGGGCAGGCACTGCCTCTGCCTTCTCTCTCACTGCCTGTCCTCCTGTTTGCCTCCCCCGCATCTCAGCATGGATCAGGAGACACCAAATAGGATCTGAGGACCCATTAGGATATTTCAAAAAGTTTGTGAAAAATGGAATTAGAACATAAGTTTATTTTGGCGAAAAAAATTTTGAACTCTGTGTTTTTCATAGTGTTTTCCATGAACTTTTTGAACACTCCTTCCCTACTTCCCCCAATATTCAGGGAGTGGCTGGGCTTAAAAACAAGTACTTCCATGGGCTAAAGAGAGCTTACATCCATGCATTTGCTGAACACTTTGTGGTTCCAAGGCATGGGAGACAGGGTCCCTGCCTCCACTAGCACTCTGCCTAGGGTCACAGCCTGGGCATAGAACAGACCCCTTCAGTATAGAGTAACAAGGTACAAACAGCAGTAAGAGGATTTAGAGGAGAGAGCTCTTATTTCTCCCCAGACCCTTTTCCACTTAACAATTTGCGTCTCACTCTGCAATCCTCAAAACATAAGAAATCTGCTATTGGAACAGGAAATGCCAAGATAGCACAAACTCTTTTTTTTAATGTCCCATCTTTTCTAATCTGGGTTTTGGAAGCAGGGCCCATTGGCAGGAGGAGAGAAAGCACAATCCAAGATTGGAACAGGCAGTTGTCCTGGAGCATCATGGGAAATGGCAAATAACACCCCACAACAAAATAGCACAGGGCAGAAGCAGAGCTGGGTCCCCAGTGCCGGGACTGAATCAACTTCCTGGTTTCAACTGTGGTTGGCTGAATAAATGGATGGACTAAAATAGAATCCCAGAATGGGTTTTGACAACTAAATAAAGGGAGAGGCTCAGGGGCACTAACAGAAACCTCCAGAGACAGAAAGATTGTGGAGGGAAGAAGAAAAACGTTGAAAGAAAGAGAAAAAGGACCAAAAACAGAAAGCTCCCAAGGAGGAAGGACCTGAGAGAGGGCCCAATGATGGAGAGCTCTCATAACTTCTTTCTCAGCTGGTCCAGGGGAGCAGGGAAACGTGATCATGAAAGCTGGAGCAAGACACCAAGAAAAGGGTCGGCAGAAGGCAGTGCATCTGATAACCCAGCCTTAGGCTTGGAATTAGACGATGTTTCTCCCAAACAGAGGTGAAGTGACATACTGATTAGGAAAAAAACGTGTTCTGTGATCCCTGCAGGGCAAACAGCCTTTTTCCCCCGAATCTCTGAAAGAAGGATCTTCTCATCCAACCATTCTCATTAGCCTCACTACTCTTTCATGGCACAGAAAGGCCATTTCACTGAGACATATCTGGGCGAGGCTGCGTCTTCACCAGCATCTCCTCATACAACTGGTTATTTATATGGAGAAATAATGAAACACCTTGTTGGTGAGACAAACATCAAAGTGCAAAAGGCTTGCTCAGGCAGGAAATGGAGGAAAACTACTGCTTCCTTCCGTCACTGACCCCTGAGCACAAGTTGCCTTCAAACTGAGGTGTTTGTCATTTTCTCTTCATTTATTTATTATCTTTTTCTGTTGTTCCTGTTTACAGTTCAATAAATATCCAGAGGTGGAGAGGCTCCAAGATGGCAGAATAGGGAGGGAGCGCACTGATAGTCCAGGAAAAGATAGTTCAATAAAAGTGGAGATACTCTAGTTTCAGGGAAGAATTATGAAAAAAACTGCAGAGGAAACTCTTCTGAAACTAGTGGGACATGGTGGACCTACGTGGAGGGCACAGGCACCCATGGCTCAGGACCCCAGCCACCATGTCTTCACACCAGCGCTGGAAAGGGAGGTGAGGTGAAACTGCAGTAGCCCGAGACACTGGCAGAAAAGTGGAGGAAGAGCCTAGAGGGAATGAGGCTAGAAGCCCCATGGTAGAAAGTTCACCAGCCTAACTAGAGGGACCGGTATGGACACGACTCTCTCTCCACTCACCTTACAAAGGCGAGCAAGACAAAGAACAGGCGCCATTTTGGACATACGTAACAGCTGCACAGGTCAGGGCTGCGCCTGCCCTCAACAAAACAGAAAAACCTGACTCTGGTGGGGAGAAATAACAGGAGTTTAAGACCTAGTGAACGTGTGGAGCTTATGAACTGGGACTGTGAAAAAAACAGAGGATGTGTGGGAGAACACATGGAGTGCCTGAGATGTACTCTCAGTGGGAGATGCCACAAACTTGGTAACATTTGCAACCTGGTTGGAGATTTTAGGGGAATCTGAGCTCACACCCAGGACTGAACAGATCCTTTGTGTGGTCCTTGGGACAGAGCAGACGAATATTATACCCACTGGGGCTAATGCTCAGGCACTGATTGCCTTCAAGGAGAACAGCTCAGCTCTCCGGAATTACTTCCTTTCTGAATAAAAAAAAAAAAGAGAGAGAGAGAGAGAGATTTACCACGCCAAACCTGGGTGTGTCACTTTTGGCACATCCTTAACCCTGAAGAACTGAACAGAGCTCTCTGGCCACACACCCACCACAAGCCTCTAAATATTCACCAAAAGCAGAATGTCCACTTAATCTAGAGTCATAGTGTAATAAGAAAAGCCACCACACCAATGAAAAAAAGAATAAACCAAAGAATATCTCCACAATGCCAAGCAATAAATGAAGAAACCAAGGACACAAGAACAAGGAAGACATTATGACGCCCCCAAATGAACATGACACCCCATTTCAAGATTATGAAGATGATGAGATAGAAGAAATGCAAGATACAGATTTAGAAAAATTATGATAAGAACACTTAGAAGTTTTCAAAAACAAATTCATGAACTACAGAAATCCTTACTGGACAGGATAGAAAATTTCTCTCATGAAAATGAAATCTGGCCAGTGCCGCAGCTAAATAGGTTTATCCTCTGCCTGCAGTGCTGGCACATCGGGTTCTAGTCCCAGTTGGGGCAACAGATTCTGTCCCAGTTGCCCCTCTTCCAGGCCAGCTTTCTGCTGTGGCCTGGGAAGGCAATGGAGGATGGTCCAAGTGCTTGGGCCCCCATGGAAGACCAGGAAAAGAACCTGGCTCCTGCTATCAGATCAGCGTGGTGTGCTGGCCGCAGCACATGAGCCATGGTGGCCATTGGAGGGTGAACCAATGGCAAAAGAAGACCTTTCTCTCTGTCTCTCTCTCTCTCTGTCTACTCTGCCTGTCAAAAAGAAAGAAAAGAAAAGAAAATGAAATCTTAAGGAGGAATCAAAATGAGATGAAGAGTCTAGTAGAACATGAAATTGTGATATTGAAGAGAAATCAAAATCAAATGAAGAATTCAATGAAACAAATGACAAATGCATTTGAGAGCCTTAAAAACAGAATGAGTGAAGCAGAAGAGAGAATATAAGACTTAGGAGACAGAGCACAGGAAAGAAAACAGTCAAACCAAAGAAAAGAAGAGGAAATTAGAAATCTAAAAAATATTGTTGGGAACCTACAGGATACTATTAAAAAAAAAAAACACACAACATTCGGGTTCTAGGAGTTCCTGAAGACATGGAGAGAGAGAAATGATTAGGTCTTTTTAGTGAGGTACTAGCAGAAAACTTCCTGGGTTTGGAGAAGGACAGAGACATCCAAGGACAGGAAGCTCATAGAACCCCTAATAAACATGACCAAAAGAGATCCTCACCACAACACATTGTAATCAAACTCCCCACAGTGAAACACAAAGAAAAGATCCTAAAATGTGCAGGAGAGAAACCTCAGATTACTCTCAGAGGATCTCCAATGAAATTCACAGCAGACTTCTCATCAGAAACCCTACAGGCTAGGAGGGAATGGTGAGATATAGCCCAGGTACAAAGAGAAAAAAACTGCCAGCCAAGAATATTATATCCTACAAAGCTCTCATTAGTGAATGAAGGTGAAATAAAGACTTTTCATAGCAAACAGAAATTGAAAGAATTTGTCGCCACTCATCCAGCCCTGCAAAAGATGCTTAAAGATGTGTTACACACAGAAACACAGAAACACAGTCATCAATATGAAAAAAGGTAAAGGAAGAAAACCTCACAGTAAAAGATCACACGAAGTTCAAAGCATATATTAGAAAATCTTTGGGAAAATGGCAGGGCAAAGTTACTACTTATCAATAGTCACATTGAATGTTAATGGCCTCAACTCTCCAGTTAAAAGACACTGACTGGCCAAATGGATTAAGGAACAAAACCCATCTATTTGCTGCTTACAAGAAACACATTTTTCCAGGAAAGATGCATGCAGACTGAAAGTGAAAGGTTGGAAAAACATATTCCATGCCAGCAGAAACCAAAAAAGAGCTGGCGTAGCCATCTTAATATCAGACAAAATAAACTTTAACACAAAAACTGTTAAGAGAGACAAAGAGGAACACTATATAACAATTAAGGGATCAATTCAAGAGGGAGATGTAACTATTACAAATGTAAATGCACCTAATTACAGAGCATAGATTTATTTAAAAGATATGTTAAGGGACTTAAAGGGAGACTTAGATTCCAATACAATAGTATTGGTTGACTTCAATAATCCACTTTCAGAAATAGATCAACCGGACAGAAGATCGACACTATTAGCCCAAATGGATCTAACAGATATCTACAGAACTTTTCATCCTACACTTAAAGAACTTACATTCTTCTCAGTAGTACATAGAACCTACTCTAGGATTGAGCACATATTAGGCCATAAAGCAAGTCTCAGCAAATTCAAAAGAATTGGAATCATAAAATGCAGCGTCTCAGACCACAGTGGAATAAAGCTGTAAATTAGCAACTCAGGAATCCCTAGAGCATATGCAAACACATGGAGACTGAACAACATGCTACTGAGTGAACACTGGGTCATAGAAGAAATCAAAAGAGAAATCAAAAACTTTCTGGAAATAAATGAGGATAACAACACAACATACCAAGACTTATGGGATACAGCAAAAGCAGTGTTAAGAGGAAAGATTATAGCAATAGGTGCCTACATCAAGAAATGGGAAAAGCGCCAAATAAATGAGCTTTCAACACATCGCAAGGATCTAGAAAAACTGCAGCAAACCAGACCCAAAACTATTAGGAGAAGAGAAATAATTAAAACTGGATTTCCATGTGCATAAGCATGAAGCAAGACCCCTACCTTAAACCTTACACAAAAATCCACACAACATGGATTAAAGATCTAAATCTATGACCCGAAACCATCAAGTTATTAGAGAACACTGGAGAAATCCTGCAAGATATAGGCACAGGCAAAGACTTCTTGGAAAAGAGCCCAGAGGCACAGGCAGTGGAAGCCAAAATTAACAATTGGGATTACATCAAATTGCAAAGTTTCTGTACTTAAAAAAAAAACAGTCAGGAAAGTGTAGAGGCTACCAAAAGAATGGGAAAAAAATATTTGCAAACTATGAAACAGATAAAGGCAAACAAAAAAGTGGTCTGCACCTTAATGTTTATTGCAGCTCAATTCACAATAGCTAAGACCTAGAATCAACCTAAATGCCCATCAACAGTAGACTGGATAAAGAAATTATGGGATATATACTCTACAGAATACTATACAGCAGTAAAAAATGAAATCAAGTCATTTGCAACATAATGGAGGAATCTGGAACACATCATGCTGAGTGAAATAAGCCAGTCCCAAAGGGACAAATATCATATGTTGTCCCTGATCGGTGACAACTAACCGAGCACCAAAAAGGAAACCTTTTGAAGTGAAATGGACAGTATGAGGAACAGTGATTTGATCAGCCCTTGTCCTGACTGTCAAGGAACAACTTAATACTTTATCCCTTTTAGTATTTTTTTATTCTACTTGATACTATTGGTTGAACTCTTTAATTAAAACACAATTATTCTTAGGTGTTTAAATTTAACTGAAAAGTGATCCCTGTTAAACATAAGAGTGGGAATAAGAGAGGGAGGAGATGTACAGTTTGGCACATGCTCAATCAGACTGGCCCCGAATGGTAGAGTTAGAGATGTGCCAGGAGATTCCAATTCAATCCCATCAAGATGGTTGTACCAATGCCCTCTCACTAGTCCAAGTGATCAATTTCAGTTCACAAGTGATCATAATGATAGGATTAAGAGTCAAAGGATCACATAAACAAGAATACTAACTGATAGAATTAAAAAGGTGAGAACAGCCTAACATGGGAAGCGGGATACACAGCAGACTCATAGAATGGCAGATGTTAAACAGCACTCTGGCCTCAGAATCAGCCTTTAAGGCAGTCGGATCCGGCTGAAAAGCCCATGAGAGTATTTTAGGCATGGAAATCCAAGACACTCTGGCAAAGAAAAGACCTAAATGAAAGATCTCTGCAAATGAGATCCCAGTGGAAAGAACCGGCCATCAAAGAAGGAGGTACCTTTCTCTGAAAGGAGGAGAGAACTTCCACTTTGACTATGACCCTGTCTGAATAATATCAGAGTTGGCGAACTCAAAAGGCTTCCATAGCCTTGGCAACTCATGACTAGAGCCTAGGGTGATCACTGACACCATAAACAAGAGTGTTAATTGTTCAATCAACAATAGGTGTTCCTGTGCACTTACTCCCCATGTAGGATCTCTGTGTTGTCCAATGTGAAGTAGTGCTATAACTAGTACTCAAACAGTACTTTACACTTTGTGTTTCTGTGTGGGTGCAAACTATTGAAATCTTTACTTAATGTATACTAAATTGATCTCCTGTATATAAAGATAATTGAAAATGAATCTTGATGGGAATGGGAGAGGGAGAGGGAGATAGGATGGTTGTGGGTGGGAGGGAAGTTATGGTGGGGAAAAAGCCACTGTAATCCAAAAGCTGTGCTTTGGAAATTTATATTAAATAAAAGTTAAAAATTAATTTAAAATAAATATACAAGACAGTTTTTTGCATTTTAAGAGGTGTATATATATTCCTGTTATAAAGATAGTGATTATATCCACAGACCCTCACTTATTCCTCTTATCTTGAAAGATATTCTATCAAAAAATCATAAATGTATACTATGGGGAAATAAAACAATAGGCAAAGTGGCAGCCAACCCTAGTCTTACAACTCAAAGAAAATTATTTTTTTAGAATTCTTCCCAGGCTTTTGGTCCCCATCTATACACTATCAAATCTGCTTTCTAAAACAATCCCATTATCATTGGTTAGTTACTTGGAATTTTTTAAAAGGATGTAGTGAATTTATGCTCTTCTTGCCTGTGCAGCATCTAGTCCACCTTTTTGGCTATTACTTTTCTAGTGAATACACCTGGTGCAATGTCACTTGGAATGTTCTGTGTCTCCTAACTGGGGAGGGCATCTGAGCCAAGTTAGGCCAATCAGATGCTCCACCGCTAGAATTTGAACCTTGAATAAAAACTGAAATGGTTGAAGCTCCTGCATCCCAGTGCAGTTTCACCAGAGATTTCACATAGCTCATGCCACCCACCTCCTGAAATAATTTGGTTCCTGAGCCTACTTTTCCAAACTTTTGTTCAATTCTATGAACTGTTTCACATTATGTTAGTGAATATCTTTTTTTTTTTTACTTAAGGCAAGAAGAGCCTATTCCTGTGGCTTGCAACTAAAGAATCTTGAATGACAATGAGTATAGGGGTAGCAAGAGGTGTTATATTATCTGAATAATATGGGAATGTGTTCTGCAAATATTGCTTAATTGCTTGTGGGCAAAATGCCATCCATTGAGACGTTCCCAGATGCCATAAAGCACAGGACAGCACTAACCAGTGTCTCAGCTAGACTTAGGAAGATTGATAGAAATGTGGCTTCTGGAGCCAGAAGGGCTGGGTTAAGTCCTCAGTTGGCCATGGGACAAGGAGCAGGTTGTTTAAGCTCCCTATTAGTTTCCTTTCCCTAGGAAGGTGAAAATAATAGAGCCATATTAAAGGTTTAAATGACAAAATACATGTACAGGCTTACAAGAGAAATGCTGCATACAATGCTAGTCATTAATAACACCATTCATCCATGAGGATTTGGTCTTCAGACTCAGGTGATTGAAAAGAATCAGCCTTTTGCATGGGTTTCGTTTCTTGTGCTTTATCTGAGAATCTTTGCCACCCAATGGGAATAGCAGGTTTTATGGACTGTACTAGTGGAGGTTAATTTCCTTTCTTGCTATTTGTTTTCTATTTCTTTTGGATTCCTGAATTCTTTTGGATCTATGAAGTGTTCCATTTCTTCCTCTAGCTGGATAGATAGATGATGGATAGGTGATAGGTAGATAATAAATCAAATAAAACCACCATCATTTCAGTTATTACATCCTTAACTTTAAGGTCTAACATAAATATATCCTACTTATGGCATATAAACAAATAAATATGAATGATATAAAGTACAAGCATAATATATAATACACTAACTTTTTACAGTGGATCAGGTGAGAAACTTAGGATCTTCTGATTTTTGATTCCTATACCCACCCCATACTTTACATGGGACTGTTAGTGTGTATCTGAGGCCCTGACAAAGTTCTTCTGTTCTATGGGGTTTCCTCTGGCTTCTATTGGGAAGTTGGGCTGAAAACTCAATCAAATTTTCAGATTTAGATCACCTGAAGACAAGCTTCAGTTTTTGGGGGTGCTGGTTTATTTCCTGTCCTTTCTCCTCTTAAGTATTTCTTACTAGCGTTTCTCAGCTTCAGTACTACTGACATTTTGGACCAGAAATTCCTGCTGACAGAAGCTGTAGAGTGTTCAGCAGCATCTCTGGCCTCTACCCACTAGATGCCAGTAGGACACACCTCAGTTGTGGCAACCAAAATGCTTCCAGAGAACATCAAATGCCCCCACTGAGAGTGAAGAACTACCATCCTAGGGTGTAGCCCTAAAGGATCCTAGCCCAAACCTCAGCCTCTGATATGGCCAAAGCTCCACTAATCTCAGCTTCTTTGTGGCCAATCAGGAATGAGAGGAAAGCTGCTCTCAGCAGGGTCCTCAAACTTTATCTTTCCTTGTCCAGCAGGGCTGAAATCACGGATTCCTCCAGCCTTGAGAACCCAACCAGCACCTTCACACATACATGTATGTGCATGTGTGTGCTTGCTTTTCTAGTTCTCAACTGGAATACTGATATGAAATAACCTAGCTCATGACAATCACTTGGAAATAGATCTTAAATAATTTCTGTTGAATATAGATGTACAGGACTGTTTGTTCTTTGCAGAGTTCATTGATGCAGGTACCACGAGGGAATGTGGTGCAAATGATAGCAGACCTGTTCTTACAGGAGTTTGGGATGGGATCATTCTGTTAGAGGGCATTGTGGATTGTATGTTTGGAAGCAACCCTGCCTCTGCTACAGTTCAAGCAGCTGTCCTTACAGCAGCCTACTCTCTATAAGAATATGCATACAATTTTTAAAGCCAAAATTAAAAGATTTCAGTTGAGCTACAAAATGCATCCATATCTCAGAAAATAAGAAGTCTATAGTAGGAAACTGTGAAAAATGTTTATTACAAGCTAAATTCAATCCCCTTCTTTTTACCAGCTGTGTGACCTTGGCCAAGTCAAAGCTCAGGGTCTTCTGCAAAATGAGACTGTAGGATTAGATAATCCATCACTGCTGTTGCTTCTAGCCCTGGCAGACAAGAAGTCTATCAGGAAATAGGTCTGTGATCATTTAGAACACCAAGCACAGCCGAAGGAAGTGGCATGTTTATGAAAAATCAGCCACATCTAATTGACCCATTCCCATGCTGAGTGATGTTCCCAGTGGTGAACGTGAAGGAAACCCATGAGACATGGGCTACCTGGTTACCAGATGCACCTGAAAACATGCATCACATGTCCCAGAGAAATGGAAGAAGAGGCAGTATGGACAGTTTAAAGTCACTCCTTGATTCCAAGTCCCAAACAATCCATACTGGCAGGTCGAAAGGGATGTTACATATGCAGTCTCTGGGGTTTGGAACCCATGCTTCTGCACAACACCCCTCTGCATGTACTCCCCCAGAGTGGTACTAAAATAAGACAATTTTGTGCCACAGATTTCCACTGAAGTTTTTGGGGTACCAGGAGGTATTTCAAGCACAGAGTATTTTGAACCCCTGGAAAGATATTTTTCCCTCCCTGCCACAAAAGCTTTGTGGCTTCTCCCTTCTCTTCACAGGCAACCTGTAAACTCACTTGGCTCCCTCATGTCTCCTAGCATAGGCTCCTACACCCTGGTAACTTCATATTTTGTCCACCACTGAATATTCAAAATTCTGCATTATTTTGCAGTGCAAAATATGAGTATATTTTAGTCTCTATGGATCTCCTCTTCACACAGCCAATGTGTGCCTAGGATGGGGCAGGGCAACACAAGAGGGGGCTTACCTGCTTCCACTAAAAGGCCTACTGAGAAATTTTCAAAACTGTAAACTTATCTCCCCAAGAGAAAAGTTTTTCCTTTAATATACAGTTGGCATTTGAGAGATCTTCTCTAACACAGGGATTCTGTGGTGTTTCTTGATTTGTCTTCAAATGGCTCAATGTTTAGGAAACAATGAGCACCAGCTCCCCACAGTCAAGGAAGGGAGGATTAAGGCTCACAAGTGGTGTGGATCAAAGCTTCCTAGAATACAGTGATGATTGTCACGCACTTGCAAATCTCCTTTTTCTTTTGTGCATTTGGTACAAACCTGAATATGCTCTCATCCTCATTCAATAAACAGAAGCTGAAAATCCAGTAGAAGCATGAAGCAGTGACAGAGGATGAAAGAGAGTAAAAGTGATTTGGAGGAGAAAAAAATACAAGCACTGATCTACAGCCCAAGGGAATAAAACATCTATGCCAGAAAAAGGAAAGGACTAAATAAGATTCAGAATTTGAGTCCCCAAAATACCAGCCTCTCCTCTTGCCTCCCTTTGGTGCTGGTGGGGAGCTGTGAGCGCTTCCCGCAGACATTTGCATGCTCCTCATGCTCCACCAGGGAAGCGAGAGATAGCAAGACAGATGGCTCTAGGAAGTGTGGGTGTCTGACGTCAAGTTTATCAGCCAAATGGTGTTTTCCAAGCTCCACTCTCCAGAACCCATCTATAATGGACCCACTACCTCAAGCCATGCCTGCTTCATTTCTATTTTATTTATTTACATGAGAGGCAGAGAAACAAAAAGAGACAAAGAGAAAGAGAGAGCTCCCATCCACTGCCTTATTCCTCAAATACCTGAATAAGCCAAGGCTGAGCCATGGCTGAAGCTGGAAGCCAGGAACTCAATCTAGGTCTCCTTCATGGGTGGTAGGAACTCAATTATCTGAGCCATCTCCTGCTGCCCACCACGGTCTACAAAGTCAGGAAGCAGGGAACAGGAACCGCAGCCAATGTAAGATACTCTGATGCTGGACATGGGCATCTTAACCTCTAGGCTAAAGGCCCACTCCAAACCATACCCAACTCTGAATCCTCTCCTGCCTTCATCATCATCTTTCTGTCTTCTAACAAGATCAGTGATGCCTCTTGCTGGTCGAATGTGTGCTCTCTGTCAAACGCTGTGACCCAGGTTTCATCCATCAAGCAGCTCCATGAAGGGCACCACAGGGTCTTGCATCTGTCTCCAGCTGCCCTGACCCTGCTCCATATACTCACTGCATACATCTCAAATATTTACCACATACATGCCAGGCACTGCTCGGCACCAGGGAAACTCACAGAGAACCAATAAGAAGGTCCTCATCTTCATGGGGATTTCATTCCAGAAGAGAAAGACAATAAATACACAGTCCAGCTCCTGGTTAAAAACCTATCTGTGACATTTCGGGCCTGACCATAGGCAAGCACAAAGGCTCTCCAAGGTGGGACCCACAAGGCAAAGCCACTTTCCCTAACCCAAACTTGGAGCTCAGCTAGGCACTGCAATCTCCAAAGAGAATTACAAAATTCCCGGGCCACCTGTGCCCCTCTCTCACCACCCCAGGTTGATCCTGTATTTCCCACATTTGAATTCCCGGTCCCAATGCCTTCCTTCTTAGGTCTCTTTATCTGAAGCCTTACCTTCTTCAGGCATACCTGTCAAGTTCTCCTCCTAGATGAGGAAAAAAGGAAAAACTTGAAAACTGTTACTCCTGCTCTGACTCAGTACCCAAACTTTTCTCCCCCTACCCAGTCCCTTCTCCATCTCCAGCCCCAAAGTCCAGAAAACTGGACTCAATAGATGATGCCACATAAACTAGATCCACCTGATCTCAACTGGTGCCCTGTCCATGGGGCACCAGGGCAGTGGCTGCTTCCTCGGATTCAGCCTCTGGCTGAAAGCATCACAATGAGTGATGAAAGTCTGCACTGGGATTTCTACCTGGGGTCTTTGGTGTTTTAATCGGTTCCTCATACACCTGGGCACTTGGCTCTCCCTCCAGTGCCTCTGAACTCTGGACAAACAGGAAATAAAACGATTACATAGAATGAAAGAAGAAAGCAAATGGAATGTTTGATATTGTCTTAGAATTTTGGGAGAATCCCAAAGCCAGCAACAACAGGTCATAACTAAAACCCACCCTACCTCCAGCCAACTCTAACAAAAAATGTAAAGATGTCAACCACCTATTCAAGGCTTTGTAAGGGACAGCTAAAATCAGTCCTTGGTCCTGTGACCCACAGTTTAACACAACCTCCAATCTGTAGAGATGAGAGGACAGAGTGACGACAGATTTCTTGGGAGAGCTTCCCATTCTCTCAGTGCATAGAGACAGATAAGATGTACAAGGGCTGGGGATGCTGGAACAGTCAGTGTTGGCAGAGCCAAGAGAAAGGGTTGTCTTGGGAGTGGCCTGTACATCAGAGCACCACGGGCAAAATGCCCAAGGGGTGCAGTGGGCAGAGTGGACACTGTGCAAAGCCACCTGACCTGAGTCATCATGAAGGCACTGGCCAGTGGAGCGAGACCACTCTTGCCAACAGAGGAGCTATGAAGCCAAAGACTTTCAACCTGCAAAGGAACCACAGGCAGCTTCATGGGAGGGTAAGGCAGCAAGCCACATGGGGCAGAGAATGGCAGGACAGAGGCCCCAAGACAAGGAAGGAAAATCAGCCACTGTCATCTACCTTGACAGTAGACGTCTGAGTCAAGAGAGAACTACACATTGCCTCAGTCTCTTAAGAAGATCTTTTTGCCTGTTTACCTCCCATCACCCTCTCTTTTCTGAAAATACCAGTTGTAGTCCTGTGTGAGGCAGAGGAGGACAGAGGGAAGAGGGTGGAAGCAAAGAAGATAAGACCACATGCTCTCTTGCCACTGCTGGTCAGTAGACCTCAAATCGAGCTTGAGTCTAGAGAGAGGGAAAACACCCTAAAATGGATAAGGAACTGAAGTTTTGACAACAAATATGACTGAGCTATTTAATAGCTAAAAACAAGATGATTTCAACACTCTAAAATTATCATAAAAGCCATGGGATTTGCTTACAATCTCATCCTTGGCAAATCCTTCCCAAGCAGGTTTGAAACTATGGTGGGTGAAAAACAATTATTTCCTTATCTTACCAAATATAGCTTATTCAAATGCCAGTTACAGAGCAGGGAAAACAACTGAGAGGGAGATAGGTATGGAACCTACTGTGAAGTTTCCGGTCAGGAAGCTGAGGAACTACCTCTATGGAGAGAGAGAAAGATCCTTTGGGCTGAGGGGAGGCTCTGTGCACAGGCTTTGAGGCAGGAAAATAGGCAGCCACAGGACAATGAGGAATGCAGGATAGAGTGGGGTCTCCAGATGATTTTGTAATCAGATTGCACAAAGTGATGAGATCCACAGGGAAGACTCTGGATTGATTCTTGGAGAATTCCAGAATTTAAGCGGCAAATTGATGTGATCCAACTTTTACGTTTAAAGTCACTGTTGTTTCATGAATGAACTGAGATTGGGGCTGGCACTATGGTGCAGTGGGTTTAAGACGTTGCCTACAATGCTGACATCCCATATGGGCTCTGGTTCAAGTTCCAGCTGCTCCACTTCTAATCCAGCTCCCTGCTAATTTGCTTGGAATGCAGCAGAAGATGGTCCGAGTGCTTGGGATCCTGCACCCATGTGGGAGACCTGGATGAAGCGCCAGGCTTCTGGCTTTGGTTTGATCCAGCCCTGGCCATTACATCTATTTAGGGAGTGAACCAGCAGATAGGAGATCCTGTCTCTCTCTCTCTCTCTCTCTGGATCTCCCTCTCTCTGTAATTTTGCCTTTCAAATAAATTCATAAATCTTTAAACATTAAATTAAAAGAATGGACTGAGACAAGAAGTAAGAGTTGGGGCCTGTTAGGACACAATGTACTTTAGAAAAGGCACCATAAACTCTCATCAGTTGCTTTTCTGAAGTTTACAGACTGAAAAACCAGAAAGAGTGGTGCCCACAGGTCCTTCAAGCCCCCTGTAACTAAAGCTGTTCACTGGAATTTAACAACAGCAACAATGAAACACAGAAGAGACAGGATTCATCATGACAGCCACAAGACACACCATATACATATGTGTATATATGTGCACACACACACATATATAGGCATATATACGTACATACGCGCGCGCACACACACACACACACATATGTAAATTTGTATTTCCTCCCTTAGCTGCCAGGAAGCTCAAAGCTAAATTCCTTGCTCTAGTAGAGTAATGCTGCCACTCCCTCTCCCTCTCTATATAAACAGTTTCTAACGTCTCTAACAGAATTTCAACACAAAAATGTCCTTGTGTGGCTTTTCATGAGCCACCTCAAATTCATTTTGAAGATTCAAAGATTTTTTTTCACAACCTGCCACAAAGAGAAGAATAAGATCTTTTTCTTAACAGTTTGAAAGATGGTCCAAAAAATACAGCCAATCATGAAAAAATGTTTTGATTCTTTTCCTCTCCAACACTTTGCACTGAGCAATCTACCTCAGCTGGACCCCTGGGCTCAGCTAACCCCCATGGGCCCATGCCAGCCCCTGGAGCCGAGCAGCAAACAACTTCCCTGGAGGCCCCAGCTCCTCTTTGCATTCTGGGCTTGTTTTAATAGCTTCCGTGCTTTGGGCACTTGCTCCATTCCAGGCACCATGCAAAGCACATTACACAGACATTAATAATCCATCATCACAAAAATGCTTTGTGGCAGGAACTGCTGCTATATATCCCTAATTCACAACTAAAGCAACTGATGCAAGGGGCATTTCAGTCACATGTCCAAGGTCACCCAGATGGCCAGTAGCGCCACTAACCTTTCCACTCTGCCTCTGGTGATAAACCTTGGGATTTGAGACCTTGATACCAGTCACACCCATACTTCAGCCGACCACATGGGACATTTGTCTATGTCAGCCATAGCTCACACATCATGTCGGTCTGCCACGCACTCGCTTGGCTTGATTCTTGGCTTCTCATCACCCACCCACTTATCTTCAGGAAAGCTCTCAGGTCCTAACCCAGCTCCCTGTAGAGTAATGAGATCAAGATGGCAGTGTGCTGGATTATCTTACACTGTTCTACAGGAGCCAATCATATGTATTACCTCTCTCCTGTGCGTTCAATGGCATCATCTTGCCAGTTTGAAATCAACCATGGTAGGAATATTGACACCATGGAAACTGGCAAACATGACACAGCTGGGCTATGGGATGGGAAGCAGGGCCATGTTAACCAGCATACAACTTGGGACAGACAACGGGTTAATATCAAAATCATCTCTTGAACAGTCTTTCTTCCTAACCCTTGATAAATGGATCATTCGTACTTCCCAGAACCCCATCCAAAGAAGTTCAGCTGAAATTATACAGATAGGAATAGGTCTCTTTGCCCAGAATGCAAATATCCTTCCTCAACCTCTGCTGCTTTCCTTGCAGCATTAAGAGAAACAGACTAGAAAACGTTTTCATGCTTTCCTACATTCTGTTGAGCTTGCAGTCTTGCTGGAAGGAGGGAGCCAATCTCAGGTGCCGAACATCAAATTGCTTCTTGGAACAGCTGCTGCTTTCCGCTGAGTAAGCAGGACATTCAAGGGTGGTGCTTTCTTGCCATAGTGTGGCAGACAGTTAAAAACTCGCGTTAGGGACAGAAAATAAGAAACAAACAGAAAAGATCGGATGGTTTGCTGCAAGCCATGGGCAGAAGCCTCCTTATTCTTTCAAACACAGTATAGGGTAGAGGAAAGGCTGTAAATATCAAAATAAGGAAGACCTGCAGCTGTGCCTTGGCTCGCCCACTTGCTACATGTTCTGATGGAACAAAAAGGTAGGAGGAGGGAAAGGAAGGGTGAAAGGTGTAATGGATGAAGGGAGCTCCTTTGAGGCTAAAGAGGAATAGGCTTCCCCGGAAGTCAGTGGTGACTCCTGCACATTCACTTGCTTACTCTGTATTAATTGGGTGTGTCGTTTGCTATGAGAAATACAAGATATAGTTGTGAAGAGTACAAAGCCCCTGCTTTCATGGAGCTTACAGTCTAGTGGCAAATAGATTAAGTGTGTAGTGCTAGTAAAGTTTGATATTTGATATGACAAAGGAAATAAATGAACCATAGGAACATAACAGAAAAGAGTTAGGACTGACCATGTCTAGGACCAGAGGACAGAGTTCTCATGAAGTTCTACACTCAGAGGGAAAGAGCAAAGTAGCTGGAAGACCCTAACAGATAGACTGACAGCATGGCTGGGACACATCTTTGGAAGAGCCTTAGAGTGAGCAATGCACTCTGGCCTTGAAAGCCTGAGAACTGTGTTCAAATCCTTGCTTTACCACCTAAAGGCTCAGCCACTTCACCTCATTAAGCTCAATACCTTCATCGTGAATGAAGACAGTAGTAATACTACACTTACCTTACGGGTCTACAACTGGAATTAAATTAACAACTACAGGCGAAGACATCATGGTGTGTTAGGTTAAGCTTCTGTTTGGGACACCAACATTCTATATCAGAGTGCCAGAATTTGAATTCCACCTCTAGTTACAATTCATCTTCCTGCTAAAGTGCACCTTGGCAGGCAACAGGTGAGGGCTCAAGCACTTGGGTCCCTGTCACCCACTTAGGAGACCCAGATGGAGTTCCAGGTTCCTGGCTTCAGTATGGCTCAGTCTCAGCTGTTGTGGGCATTTGGAGAGTGAACAGCTGATCAAAGACTCTTTCTCTCTCTGTCTCCTCCCTCCCTCCCTCCTTCTTTCCCTCTGTCACTCTGCATTCCAAATAAATTATTTAACTATATTAGCACCCATGGTGGTTCTCAAGGGGTGATAAATAAATAATTAATCAGTGAAAATGCTACACCAAAAACCAAGGATCTTAGGGCAAGCGTTTGGCATAGCAGTTAACAAGCTGGTTACTATGCCCATGGTTCATATCACGTGTCTGCGTTCTACTTTCAGCATCCTCTTTGTTACACCTTCTTGCCAACATAGACCCTGGGAGGCCCCAGGTGATAGCTCAAGTAATTTGGTCCCTGCCACCCACCTAAGAAATCTGAATTGAGTTCCAGGCATTTGGGAAGTGAACGAGTAGATGGGAACGTGTTCTCTCTCCTTCCATCCCTCCCAATCTCTGTCTCCCAAATAATTTAATTTCTTTAATTAAGGATCTTTTAAACTGCACATATTGGTGCTTGGTAAGTGTCAAAATATCTATTAGCAAAAGGATATAATGAGGCTTGCTGGTTCTGTCCTGTAAGGCATTGTCAAGAATTTATTCAGCAAGGATGTCAAATGTTCTTGCATTGAACACATCCAGAATAGTCAGAATTTGTTTCCAGACTATTGTTTATAGCCTATCTTGTCTGGCTTTACCCAAAATGTGGTTCCCACCTGCAGTGATTCTATCTATTCCCAGATCATCCCGGGAATGAGTTTCCATCTCATTCTGTTCACTAGGATGATTGTGATTTTATTTGTCTACCTTTGTGAAACCTCCCTTTTAAACAAATTTATGAAGCAGAAAACAATCCATTGTCCATGGTGTGTGCCAATTTGATATGAGAGAATGTACGGTCATTATAATGACTTGAATACCTGCATTGAAACACCATATCATACTCCACACATTGGCACAATTATTATGCTAATTTAAAAAATAAACAAAAGTTAAAAAGAAAATGAACAGGTACAAAAGTTTGGGTTGGAATGGATCAATTCAATTGCTACTGATTATTTTCCTGACAGGTGTCATTTTGCTTTTTTTTCAAAAGATTTATTTATTTGAAAGAGTTACAGAGAGGCAGAGGCAGAGAGAAGGAGAGAGAGAGAGAGAGGTCTTCCATCTGCTGGTTCACTCCTAGATGGCCTAAACAGGTGGAGCTGCACTGATATGAAGCCAGGAGCCAGGAGCTTCTTCTGGGTCTTACACATGGGTGGAGGGGCCCAAGGAGGTGGGCCATCTTCTACTACCTTCCTAGGCCACAGCAGAGAGTTAGATTAGAAGTAGAGCAGCTGGGACTCGAACCAGCACCCATATGAGATGCCATTGCTGCAGGGGGCAGCTTTACCCGCCTTGCCACAGCACTGGCCACATGATCTTGTTTTTGATCCCCCGGGTGGTGTCTATACACACTGTCATCAGCAGTGCTTTTTTCTGTACCCTGTGTTTGCTGCAGAGTGATGCCTATCACCTTTCCATTTTGCTCACTTTTTGCATAAATTGTCAAAGAAGGTAACAAATGCAAGTTGACCAGTTTCCCCATGTGAATTGAACATAACAGGGACCTGTTTTTAATATGAATGTGACATTACTTAGAGGATCATAACAACTATGACAAGATAAAGGGAATTGGTTAAAATTTAATTAAAACCACATGGATAACAACTAGCACTGTATATGTTTGGTGTCTTGAATTATTTGTGGCTGGATTAGCCAAAAGGAAGAAGATGCTTTGTAGCAAGCACAAGGGTCCAAATTAATAAAGAGTATTTCACCCTGGGCAGAAATGATCAGATCAGAATCAGGGAGAAATGAACTTGATGATTCTGATACCTGTCGTCACATGTCCTGTCCCACCCAGGATGGCATGGCGAAGCATGGAGTTCCCATCAATATAGAGACTGGAAGCACCAAGCCAACTGTTACATTTTAATGTGACCGAGCATAATCTTGGAGCATTTACTAAAAAGCCGATTCTTGGGATCCAATACAAGACATTTGGATTAGATGGGTCTGGCATGGCCAATCTGAAATCTTCATTTATAAATAGCATGTTTCAACATTAAAGTTATTTCTAGTCAAAACATGTTTGGTTACAACAGATGATGAGGGGAGATACTGTGAGATTATGTAAATATCCTGCTGTTCATTAAACTGCTATCCATTAGTGTTAGTACCCAGGGTTAAGCCTCACATGAAGCAACTGTGACTATCACAAATGCAAAATGATATTTTTCTAACTTCTATATTTATTAGTTGCATTTATCATTTCTTTCTGTGTTATTAGTTTGGATTTGGATATTTTTTTTTTTTTTTTTTTTTTTTTTTTTTTTTTTTTTTTTTTTTTTGACAGCAGAGTGGACAGTGAGAGAGACAGACAGAGAGAAAGGTCTTCCTTTTGCCACTGGCTCACCCTCCAATGGCCGCCGCGGCCGGTGCACCACGCTGATCCAATGGCAGGAGCCAGGTACTTATCCTGGTCTCCCATGGGGTGCAGGGACCAAGTACTTGGGCCATCCTCCACTGCACTCCCTGGCCACAGCAGAGAGCTGGCCTGGAAGAGGGGCAACCGGGACAGAATCCAACACCCCGACCGGGACTAGAACCCGGTGTGCCGGCACCACAAGGTGGAGGATTAGCCTAGTGAGCCGCGGCACCGGCCTGGATATCTTATTTCTTTCTTATTCCTTTCTACATTTATTGGTTGGGAATCTATTATAAGAGCTCTCCCATTGATTGAGTGTTGTCATTTTATTTAATGGGTAATTATTACTGTCATTTTTTTATGAATGGTCTTTTTGTCATGTATTTGACCACAGGTAGCCCCTTATAGCTGGCTCCTATAACCTTTTAAGCGCTTCTGGGCAACAAGATGTTCAAACTTTTCTCATACATTCTCTACCCAGTCCTGGAACCAGATATTTCTCTAAGGAGTCCTGTTCTTTTTAGCAGAGAATGATATGTGAAAGTACATAGCAACACTGGAAAGAATCCAACATGATTTCCATGAAATTATTGCCAAAAAATGAATATTCTAAATCTAACCATAAAGAAACATCAAACTAAAATAGAGGGATGGTCTTTCAAACAATGGGCCTAAAATGTTCAAAATTGTCAATATTCCAGAGTGCAAAGAAAGGCTAAGGAAGTTCTCCAGACTAAAAGAAACCCAAGGGACAGGTAAACCACTTGTAATGCATGATACTGGTCTGGATTTTAAATTCTGTCTGATGAACATATTTGGGGCAACAGGTAAAATTTGAATAAAGGCTGTAGATTAGATCACAGCATTGCACTAATACTAAATCTATTGATTTTTTAGGGAAAGCATGATAAAGTAACTGTAGTGGTACCTGGTGAAGGATATTAGGATTTCTCTGCACTCTTCTTGAAACTTGTATAAGATTTCAAATTTATTTCCAAATACGGCACTTTAAAAATTGACAAAGTGGCATCAGGGCAAGTTTCCCAAAGTGTAATTACTAGTAGTCCAGGAATGAATGATGACTTACTCAAGTAGGCAAATTTTCAGTTAATTATGTATCCATTCTAATATGTTTTTAGTATCAAGCATATCTAATCCACTTTTACGATGTTAGTACTTAGTTTAAACTAAGTTTAAAGGAGCCAATTTGAAGAAAATTATTCAGGGGAACAAGCATTTAGCCTGTCAGTTAAGACGCCCACATTTCACACCAGAATTGAGCTGGACTCAATTCCTCGTTCCAGCTCCTGACTCCAGCTTCCTGATAAGGTAGAGGCAGCCATGATGGGTTTCTGCCACCCATGTGAAGGACCTGAATTGAGTTTCTGGCTCCCAGCTTTTTCTTGGACCAGACCAGCTCCAGTCATTGCAGGCACTTGGGAAGTGAAGTAGCAGATGGAAACGCTCTCATTTTCTCTCTCTCTCTCCCTCATACCTAAAAACAACAAAGAAAATTCTTCCACACATAGTACCACAAGCACTGCATAGGTATAGCAAAAATTGTGGCTATTAAACAAAATGACTGAAATTGAAGGAACATTGGCATATGAAAAAAGCATGTAAGTCATAGCCGTGGTCACTTGGACATAGCTTCATACTTACTGCTGCGGTAACCTCCTTATCTTTGTTTATAAAATGAAAGCAAGAATATCTGTCCATACTATCATCTGTGACGATCACCAAAGATCGACTAGAACAAGGGTTGTTACTCCGTTAAGAGTAGCACTAGTGCAAATGGAGCTAACCCAAGAATGCCCTTCGTTTCTCTGTATTCGTCACACTTGGCAGTGGTCTCCTCAGCCAGCAAGCATGGGGCTGACCTTGTTCCTGCCTCCTTTCTGAGTGGAGGCCTCTCCACTCCTTGCCATACCCCCCATATTGAAAGAGTGGGACATGACCTCCAAAACACGGAGCACAGCCTCCCTTACGACCACGGCTGTAATCAGGTTGCGTCCCTCTGACTGCAGCTGCTCTTTCTTCCCTGTTCTCTGGACGCTGCAGCAGGAGCTACAGTGTTGTAAGGAGGAGGTTAAAATGGAAACACTTATTTTTCCTGCTTGATTTTAATAAGCTCTTTGTTATATCAACAAAAATATCAATAGCTAAAGATAATATTTCACTGGACATTCATTGATATTTTGCAATGCAGAGGAATCAGTATTGAAAGGATAATTTACATCAGAAAAAAACCTGGATTTGAAACCTGGCTTCTCCACTTTTCAATTCTGTGGTTTTGAACAAGTTACTTAACCCCTCTGAGTACCATTCAGGGGCTTCTGTCCCAACAAGTCTACCCTAAATTGAAAAAATCACACACCTAATGCAAGGGACACCCTAGCTTAGCCACATAGTACACTTTAGTGGAGACAATTGGATGTTTTTTCTTGTGAGCAAAGAGTGATTGGGAGCTGTGGCTCAAGAGTTTTATCATACTGCACATTGTTAGCCCAGGAAAAGCCAAAGTTCAGAATTAAGTATGGTTTCTGCTTAATGTACTTCACTTTTTTAAAGAATTGATTTATTTATTTATTTGAAACGCAGAGTTACACAGAGAGAGAATTTTCCATCCACTGGTTCACTCCTCAAGTGGATGCAACAGCCAGAGCTGGAGCGTGCACTGGTCAGAAATCAGGAGCCAGGTGCGTCTTCCAGGTCTCCTACATGGGTGTAGGGGCCCAGGGACTTGGGCCATCTTCTGCTGCTTTCTAAGACACATTAGCAGGAATGTGGATCAGAAGTGGAACAGCTGGGACTCAAACTGGTGCCCATCTGGGATGCTGGCACTGTAGGTGGCAGCTTTACCAACTATGCCACAGCACCCGCCCCTGAATGCAAATCACTTTTGAAGTCCGAAATTTTAAAAACAATATTAAGTCAAACCATCATAAGTGGAGGACCCTCTGAATTTAATTCTCCAGCTGAAAAAAAAGGGGGGGGGGAATTCTAGAACCTACCTCATTCATTAGCAATTAAAATTAAACAAGATAATGATGTGGTGATGCAATTTTATATGTTAATGCACATGAAAACTACTTTGGGATGCACGTGAAAATGCAGATTTTAATTCAGTAAGTCTTGGGTAGGCCTGAGATTCAGAATTTCCAAAAGTCTCCCTGGTGATGCTCCTGCTGCTGCTGCTACTTGGACAACGGTCTGAGTATCAAGGACTGAAGGCACTAAGATGGCTGTGACTCATACAAGTTTCTCCCTCTCCCCTCTCCCTCTCCCCCTCCCCTCTCCCCTCTCCCCTCTCCACTTATTCATTTTCTAAAGTGTATTGTTAGCGGAAAGAACTTGCTAAGAAAAGTCAGTCAAAAGATGACAAAGAAAAAGTGTAAGACATTCACAGCTCTACACTAGAGGTTGATTAGGGTCAAAGAAAGATATATTTAAACCTAATTAAGATAAAGATCTCTCATTAGACTGAGAAAGTGTAAGAGTAACAGCTCTGAGGAAACGTTGCCTACTGTCAGATTCTTGCCAGAAAAATATGGTATCAAGGGAGAACATTGACAGCTTCGAAGAGTGATGGTCCTAACTGTAATTCTGAAGGTATATTTAATATTATAGAGCTCAAGAAACAATAGCAAGAACTGATACTGATGTGTTGTTTTAAATTTTGCAAACCTTTTTGCATGTATTCATAAATCCCAGTCCTCACTTTTTCAACCTATTATTGCTGTTATCAAATTGGAGACCATTGAAATCCTTTGAGAGCAGGGACCATGAACTGTTCATATTTGTATCCCCAACAGTGGACCACGCTCCAGCATCTAGCAGGAGTTTACAAATCCAAGCTTGGAGAGAAATTTTTCTCTGAAATATGTAATATCAGATTTAACTGAATCTCTTCATGGATTATGTGACATACTAATACTTAATGTATCTTTAAGAAACAAAAACCACTGCTGTTTTTTAAACCCTGTGTACCATCGATTATAAGATGCATCCCAGCTTCAGAGATTCTAACATGCAGGGAGAAGCTCACATGTTCAAACTGAGAAACAGCAGTAGTTGGGCTCTGCTATGAGGTCGCCTGCCTGCGAATGATGCAATGCCCAAAGGGCCAAATATTTGAGCTGAGAAAGACACAGCAAGTAAGGAGGTGGGGGGACAAACAGGAAGTGTTTCTTTATAACACAGAGATATGTCACAGAACCAGTGACTCTGAGACAAATGAAACCCTTTCTCAGATTGCAGTCAAGCCGGATGCCATCTTTTCTTGGGGAAAAGCAGAAGCAGATTCCCATCTTAAGAGGCCAAGTGAGCTTCAGAACCATGAGGCACTGTTCCAGCACTAATGGCCCTTGAACAGAAAGTACAAGGGAAAGGAGGGGGAGAAGGAGAAGGAAGCAAGGAGGAAGAGGGAGGGAGGGACACAGGGATGTCAGTATTGTCTCAGCTTACATAAATCTGTATAACAACCGTTGTGGGGAACCAGTGCTACAGAAGTCCAGTGAGTGAGGATGCTAGGAACAAATGCATGGACAGAGGCTAAAAATTCTCTGCATCAGGCAGACATCTTTCTGCTGTGGATTAACAAGCCAAAGAGCCCTTTGTGTTTTGTCAAAGGCAGCTCTTTCAACTGGATGTCAAATTCAAGGCCAAACTCTAGGGCCCAGTGGGACAAGTGAAGAAATCAGAATGACTCCTGTGGCTTCCCCTACCGGGGGGAGCTAGACGTCCCCCCGATTCAGAGTGGTGCCATTACCCATGATGTCTTCATTTGAGTTGAAAGAACATTTGTTAATACTGTCTCCTCAAGTGATGGCCTAAGACAAGTTACTTAATTATTCTGTGCCTCAGTGTCCTCATCCATAAAATGGTGAAAGTAATAATAACCAGCTCATCTTGATGTGAGAAGAAATAAGTTAATACATGAAAACATTTTGAATACTGCCCAGCAAGTGGTAATTATTCAATTAATATTACTCATTCTTTATTATCCTATGTACCATTGTTATAGATTAACACAGTGACATTAGACAACATTACCAATCATGCAACAGGCTGCATATGCCTGCAGCACTCCAAAATTCTTATCCAATTTTTTTTAACGTTGGATTGCACAGGCAATGGGAAAATGAAAACCCAAATGCACAGCTGCTATAAAGAGTCCAATTCCAGCAACCCAGGAACCTGGCCTTGCTGTAAGCACCATCAAAGCACTGTGCAGGCAGCAGCCCTGTGGCAACAAGAGGAGCTCAGCAGAGCTGCATCCCCAACCTATCTCTCTGCTGCTCCGCGCCTCTTTTTAGGATGCAGATCGTGTGCTGTGTAATCTGTCTTGTGCACAAAAACATTAACCTCTGGAATCAAATGTGTCTGTTAATACACCAACACGCCGCTCATAGCATCAGCCCCTCGTGGTGTCCCCCCTCGGAACCACAAGGCAGGCACATCACATTTGTCAGCAGGTTCACCTCTATAGGCACGACATGATTTGGAAATGTGAAAGATCCCAAATTATCTTATCCTGAAGTGACAAATCAAGTACAGGGCCCACAAGCCCAGACATTTTACATGCCAAATAAACAAAACACAACAGGAGCAGGGGGATCAATCTCATAAGAGTGTAAGGAAATCAAGTTTCTTTCTACACTGCAAGATGGATGAACTTGTTGGTAACCTCACTTCTAATTGTTGCTGAACAGAAATTAGATGCTGTTCTTAATCTATTCTGAAGTAACACAATAATATCATATCTCAAAAGTTCATGAGCAAAGGGGATATACTTATCTGCAGAATTATTTAAAATAGTGACTATCTGTTAATGTGAAATCACTACATTTTTCTCAGGTTCACTGATGTTTAGAAAATAAATATTAGAAAATACAATAAATATTTAAAAATAAAATAAATATTAAGTAGAGCCCAACAGGTAAAATTATCTTGTGATAAAATAAGACTGTGTTCCTACTACACATAAGGATCAAGAACACTTATTGATACAGCATACGGTTGACGTATTTTAAAGTTATTAATATCTCCCTGACATTCTGCTGAGCACATTCGTCTCTTCCACCTGATTTTTGAATGAATACTTATTTTATCTGAATTTAGCCAGAGCCCATCCCTGCTGCTTCCACCTCTAAGTTGGAATGCATACCCTTGAAAAGCTGGGGTGAGGGGGAAGAAGGCTGTGGCAGAAATGGGAGGAGGAGAGGAAGCATGATTTGCTGTAGGTCAGATAACCCCCAGGGTAGACTGAATGCTCTCAGAGGCGCAAGCACAAGGCAGAGCCCGCTTTCCTCTGAAAATGGTTGTCTATCGAATGAAACTTCACATGGCTAAAAATAATCCTGCTGCTGAGTTTTTCTCTACATGGAATATAAAATGTGTTTTTCCCTCAGAACTCCATATTCCATCAACATATCTGTGAGTAGGCACAGGAAGGATTCATCCCAAGCAAAAATCTATTTTCTTAGAGAAGCAGGGGAAGGTGATACATGCAGAGAGGCCAAGTCAACATTTCCCTGTAAGTCCCCAAGTGGGGAGTTGAGGGTGGAAATCTTGGGCTACGAACGCGTTGGTAATTTGGGGAGTAAAATTTGAACAGAATTTCAAGTTGGGTCATTCGTATTATATTCACGTGTAAGCTGATTTTAAAGGAAAACTGCTGAACCAACACTGATGTTCAGGCACTAATCTAGATGATGTCTCGTGCTCACCTAATAGCCTAAGAAGTCTGAGACTAGTCACATCCAGGTGAAATGATCTTTTGGCATATTCATGCACATGTGTGTGTATATGTGTGTGTGTGTGTTTTCATTTTTTCAACTGAAGTATTATTCCACATCTAAATTATTTGAGCCATGCATGATCAACACAGAGTAAACACCTAAGAAATGATCTTTATAAAATGAGCATTTCTGATAAAGGGTGAATGACCAAACCACTACAGCAAACAAAAGTTAGAACCTATTATTTTTTTTTTTAATTTTTTTATTTGACAGGTAGTGTTACAGACAGTGAGAGAGAAAGAGACAGAGAAAGGCCTTCCTTCCATTGGTTCACTCCTCAAATGGCTGCCATGGCCGGTGCTGCGCCGATCCGAAGCCAGGAGCCAGGTGCTTCTCCATGGTCTCCCATGCACATGCAGGGGCCCAAGCACTTGGGCCATCCTCCACTGCCCTGCCAGGCCACAGCAGAGAGCCAGACCAGAAGAGGAACAACCGGGACTAGAACTGGCGCCCATATGGTATGCCGGCACCACAGGCAGAGGATCAACCAAGTCAGCCATGGCGCCAGCTCAAAACCTATTATTTCTTGTGTCTACCTCAGTTCAGACCAAAGACAACTTCAGCAAGTGGA
Organism: Oryctolagus cuniculus; assembly: GCF_964237555.1. NCBI lineage: Eukaryota > Metazoa > Chordata > Mammalia > Lagomorpha > Leporidae > Oryctolagus > Oryctolagus cuniculus. Next base: position 12,508,917 of record NC_091433.1, read on the forward strand.
AAGAAAACGCAGGCCAAAGATTTCTGACTGTCTCCCTGAAGCTTTGCTCTGGGCACCCTGTATTCTGGGCATATTGCTACCTGGGTCTCTCTGTTGAGCTGTTGTCAGTCTTCTGCTTGCTGGTGAAGAATGTCAGGTCTGATTCTACTGCTAAGAGCACAGCAATCTGAGCGCTGAATTTCCTTTGTCCGGGACCCTGGAATGTTCCTCAGTAACTAGAAAGACCTAAAGGCAATCTATGCAGTGGATGTCTTCCATTCTTCTCACCAATAAGATCAAACAATAGGTGAACTAACAGCTCAACTCTCTGCCAAATATAACAGTTAAGAATTGTGTTTAGGACCTCTCTAAGGGCAGTGAAATAATTACTTTCTTAAAAGAAGGTGATGACTTACCCAGCTTAATGGAGAAGGAAGATCTAGAAGCAAATAGCCAAATATACTGGGTTATATATTAAAGTCAGGTTAATAAAAAATTCTATGTAACATGAGGAAGGGGTCCATGACCTCAATATAGAAGTAACAGAAATATTCAGGAAAAGGTGTCATGTGGCCTTGGTTATAAATGACAGGCAGGAATCGGTCAAAGAAGCAGGAGAAAGATGCTCCAGAACAAGAAACAGGCATACAGAGGCACTGAGATGTCCAAGTACAACAGTGTCTTCCAAGTCGCTGAAGAGTGTGGGGTATGGGAGTGCAAGCAGAAGATGAAACCAGGAAGGAACAAGGTCTGTCTCCCAGCCTTCAGGAGTTGGGGTGGTATTAAGAGCTGAAGTCTTTGGGGAAGTGATTTAGTCCTGAGGGTTCAGCCCTCATGAGTGTATTAGATCGCTGTTAAGGAGCTAGAGGGAACCAACTTAGGCACGTTTGCCCTATGTCTTCCACTCCTTTGAGGCACAGCATTCAAAGCATCACCTTGGAATCAGGCACAGGGCTCTCATCATATACCAGACCTGCCAGCACCATCATCTTGGACTTGCCCATCTCCAGAAATGTGAGAAACAAGCTTCTGTTCTTTATAAATCACCCAGTCTGTGGTATTTTTGCCAGAGCAGCACAAATGGACCAAGAACCCTTGCTAAGGAGTATGGATTTATGGTGGGAGGGCGGAGTGGAAAGCCAGCAGAAATTTTCAGTCAGAGGAGTAACAAAGTGAGGTTAACTCTCTGGGAACTATGTGGACGCCGAGAGAAAGGAGAAACTTTGGAAAATTTAGGAAACTTTGGTTGTAGGGAGATAATGCTGGTATGAACTAATGGAGTAGTGTGAGGAATAAACAGAAAACAGTAAATCAGAAAAATGCTTCACATTTAGAATTATAGGACATTTGAGCTCATAAAATTGGGCAATAAAGGAGGAGAGCAGAAATGAAGGAGGCCAAGATTTTTATCCTGTGTGGTTAGGTGGAAAGTAACACCAGCAATCAAGAAGAACCAGGTTGGGGCAGATTGAGTTTGACTTGCCAATGGGAAGTCCAGTACTAATGCCTAATAAACTGGGAAGTATTAATCTGCTTAGGAAATTTTATTTTGCACTGGGTTATCATGACCTACTTAATTTCTAGAATGTTTAGAAAATTTGACAAGCATGCCCACAGAGTAGAATGCATATCAAATGTTCTCTTGGAACTTTAGAAAATTTTTTATTTTTATAAAATAATAAACTTCATGTATTTTGTGCATATATGGTTTTTTAAAAGATTTTATTTTATTTATTTGACAGGCAGAGTTACAGACAGGGAGAGTGAGAGACAGAGAGAAAGGCCTTCCTTCCATTGGTTTACTCCTCAAATGGCCGCCATGGCTGGTGCTGTGCCGATCCGAAGCCAGGAGCCAGGTGCTTCCTCCCAGTCTCCCATGTGGGTACAGGGGCCCAAGCACTTAGGCCATCCTCCACTGCTTTTCCAGGCCACAGCAGAGAGCTGGACTGGAAGAGGAGCAACCGGGACCAGAACCAATGCCCATATGGGATGTGGGTGCCGAAGGCAGAGGATTAACCTAGTGTGCCACGGTGTCAGCCTCATATATATATGGTTTTAAGAACATAATGATAGTTCCTACCCTCCCTCCTCCTTCATTTATTTTTCTCTTTTTAACTTTTACAATGACATACTTCCAATCTACTTTATAATCACAAGGTAGGTTAATCCACCACTAAATAAAGAATTCCACAGGTAGTAAGGAGAAAAGCCATTGTTCTTCAGGAATTCAGACTGGGGCTTATTTTTACCAAAAATCTCAAACAGAACTCTTCCCCACCTAAATCCTCTCAAAACTCCCCTTTTTCTTCCTGGAAAAGCTTAGTTCCCACCAGCGGGAAGCTTTTTTCTGTGCCCAAAGCACAAAGTCACCTCTGCCTTCTCTGAATCTTCCTGAAAAAGTCTCTCCTTGGCTGTGTGCCTAATTTTCTGCTGAGTTTTTACAAGTATGTGTCTTATTCTAACCAAATGCATTGGGAATATCTTCAAAGGTAGAAGTTAAGAGTGGGTGTTTGGGGGCTGGCGCTGTGGTGCAGTGGGTTAACGCCCTGGCCTGAAATACCAGCATCTCATATGGGCGCTGGTTCAAGACCCGGCTGCTCCTCTTCTGATCCAGCTCTCTGCTATGGCCTGAGATAGCAGAAGATAGCCCAGGTCCTTAGGCCCCTGCACCCATGTGGGAGACCTGGAAGAAGTTCCAGGCTCCTGGCTTCAGATTGGCACAGCTCCGGCCATTGCGGCCAATTGGAGAATGAACCAGCAGATGGAAGACCTCTCTCTCTGCCTCTCCTCTCTCTGTGTGTAATTCTGATTTTCAAATAAATAAATAAACATTAAAAAAAAGAGTGAGTGTTCGGCGCAAGAGTTAAGATGCCACTTGGGATGCCCACAAACCACATGGGAATTTCTGGGTTCAAGTCCCAGCTCCCCTCCCAAGTCCAGCTCCCTGCTAAATGTATGCCCTAGAAAGCAGCTGTGAGTCTCAAGTAGTCAAGTCTGTGACATCCACATGTGGACATGTTGAGTCCTGGGCTCCTGAATTTGGGCTGGCCCAGCTCTAGCTGTGGCAAGTATTTGGGAAGTGAACCAGTAGATGAAAGTGCTCTCTCTGTTTCTGTCTCCACTCTCTCTTTCTCTCTCCCTTTCAAAGTATGTAATTAATGATTTCTTAAAAAAGAATACAACTTACATTTTTAAAACTAGAGGCAGGTGTTATTTTTGGTTCTCTTTTTCCCCATCCCTAACGACCTTACATTCCAGTAGAATGAGCTCAGCTGAGCCAGGCTTCTTGGGCTTGAATTCCAGTTTTCTCTAACATATTACATTGAGCAAGCAATTTGGTTCCATGTCTCAGTTTGCTCATCTAGAAATGAAAACAATAACCACACCTACTAAACAAAAGTGTTATAAAAATAAAGTATGACAATGACTGCAAAGCACTTTGAGGACATAGCAAGAGATCAATAAATACCTGTCTCAGTCAGGATGTGCTATGATAATAACCTCAATGTTTCAAAGGATTAAAACAGCTAATGTCAGTTTCTTCTTCATGCTACAGACTCAATGGATCAATAAGAGATGTCTGCTCATCTAATCACTCAGGCACCCAGGCTGACAATAGCCACCATCTTTGCTGCTGCTGGTTGCCATGTCAAAGGAAAAGAGAACCCTAAATGTTTTCAATAGCAATTAAAGCATTCCAGAATGGAAGTGACACATCTCACTTCCACACCAAACTCATTGGCCTCAGTAGTCACACAACTACATCCAGTCAAATGAAGATGAGGAACCATAGTGTTAGTATGTGCCCAGAAGGAAAGAAGGAATGGGTCTCAGTCGAGTAGCTGTAATGACTATGAAAATCTTGGTTGTGCTATTGTCATTTGATTGTTGCTACAATACAGTATTCCAGGTGAAGTACTTAGAAGACCCAATCAGTATTAGCTACTAGCAGTATTAGTATTCATAAAGATTTCACATAACTAGAATTCTTTTATGCTTACTGAGGCCTAAGCATTAAAACACATGTAAGCACACACATATATGCATGCACACACATACACACACACACACACGTGAGATTATTTTAACCCATCCCCTGTATTGTAAGTCAAGTTGGAATAAGTAGTGCAGAAGTTAATGCATGCTTGACATGAAAAAATAGAAAGCAGCCTTTTAAAAAGTTATCATTCTCGGGGCCCGCGCCATAGCTCACTTAGTTAATCCTCCGCCTGCAGCGCCGGCATCCCATATGGGTGTCGGGTTCTAGTCCCTGTTGCTCCTCTTCCAGTCCAGCTCTCTGCTGTGGCCTGGGAAAGCAGTGGAGGATGGCCCAAGTGCTTGGGCCCCTGCACCCACATGGGAGACCAGGAGGAAGCACCTGGCTCCTGGCTTCGTATCGACATAGCTCTGGCCGTGGCAGCCACTTGGGGGGTGAACCAACAGAAGGAAGACCTTTCTCTTTCTCTCTCTCTCTCTCTCTCTCTCACTGTCTGTAATTCTTCCTGTCAAATAAATAAATAAAATTTTTAAAAAGTTATCATTCTCTATCACTTAAAATCATTTTTACATTGTCTCTACTTCCATTCTATTTTCAATGCCTGAGTTTTTAAGTTTGATATAATATATTTATACATAAAATTTTACCCATATATTTTCATCTAGACACTCTTCTGTGTTATTATAAAGTTTTCCTATCCATCAGCACCCAAATTCTGCTCTTCCTCTATTTTTTTTTCTTTTCTAATCATTTCTGCCGATTAATCAAGCCAGACACACAGGAGTCATCCTTGTCCCACAGTCCCTCTCCTCCCATAGACAGATCCAATTTTTACCCAGTCTTACCAATCCTACCTCCTAAGCATATTTCAAAGGCTTCTACTTTGCTCCACTCTATTGCCATTATCCTAAACCAAAGTTTCTCAACCTTGGCACTATTGATATTTTGGCACTGATAATTCTAAACTGTATGGGGCTGCCTCAGATATTGTAGGTTGCTCAGACGTCTCCCTGGCCTCTACACCTGGATTCCAATAGCATCCCCTTACCCCAACTCACATACACTAAGTAGTTGTAATATCTCCCTGGGAAAGGGAACATAATTATCTAAAATTACACAAAGTCTTCAGAGTAAGACTTTCCAGAGCCCTTTCTCAGGTAGGAGGAAGGAAAATTACCTGATGCCAGTTCCCTCTAGCCTTCTTGTCTCACTCGAGGGAGGAGAAAACCAAAAAAGAAAAAAGAAAAACTTGCGAAGATCACAATCCAGAGACACAAGTCCACTCAATACTGAGAGTTCATCTGACTACACAATGTTTTCTCCCTCTCTCCTTACTACAGCATCAACACTGAATAAAAGCTGATACAGTCGCAGAGTACAGACTCCATTAAAGAAGAGTTCTTGGGGAAATCCAAAGACAACAGGGAAGGTGACAACAAGAACGCTAGAGGAATTTGAAGGCCCTGGTATTTGTGGCAAACATAAAACAAAGTGCAATTCCTAGCCAGATTAACCAAAACCTCATACTAAAAGCCAGTTTACCACAGTTTCTCTTACTTGATGCATTGTGTATAGCTTTCAATAAGAACAAAATTAGAATTCTTGAGAAAACAAAAGAAAAAACACTGTGTGCATCAGGACCAAACTCAAATATGACACAGTTTGGAATCATCAACGGATTTAATAACTATGGATAAGTTATTAAGAGATCTAGCGGAGGATGTGCGGGCAATCTGGCTGTGACATCTGTCACCTCACTGATCGCCAGGGTTGATTCGGCTGATCTGTCTGGCTAGGCGGGTGTCCCCTTCCTCCCTCACCGCTCCATGTGCGTCCCTCCCAATGCTGCGTGCTCAGTCGAAGAGGACGACCTTCCCCCCTAGAGGAGGACCAGTCTTCGGTCAAGGGTATACGAGTAGCTGCGCTCCCCTGCTAGAACCTCCAAACAAGCTCTCAAGAGATCTAGTGGAAAAAGTAGAAAACTTGCAAGAACAAAAGGATAAGTAGAGTGACGGAATCACTACAAAATAATTGAAATAGGCTAGAAATAAACACTAACAGAAATGAAGAAAGAAAGATTTGCCAGTTTACCGACAGACTAGACAGAGCCAAGGAAAGAATCAGTGAACTCAAAGATATGCCAATCGAAACCTCCTTTCAAATTGAAATACAAAGAGAAAAATAATTAGAATTAAAACCAGATTATCCAAGAGATGTCAGTAATTACAAAAGCTATAACATGCATGTAATTATATGCCTAACAGAAAAAAGAAATATATCAAATAGCAAGGGTCAATATCCAAAATTAAAAAGACAGACAACAAATCACAGATCCAGGAATCTTAAAGGACATAAAGTAGAACAAATATCAAAAAGTCTATACTCAGACCTATAATAATCAAATTGAAGAAAACCAAAGATAGTGATGATACTTTGAAAGAAGACAAAGGTAGCAAACCTTACCTATGTAGAGGGAAATAAGAACTGTGTATCTTGTCAAACTATGCAAGCAAAACAAAGTGGAGTGAAATGCTTAAAATGTTCACAGAAAAAAACCCACCAACTAGAATTTCATGTCCAGAAAAATTATCCTTCAAAAATGAAAGGGAAGTAAAACCTTTCTTAGACAAACTAAACCTTAGAGAATTCAGCACTCATAAACCAGCCCCGTAAAACATGTTAAAAGTCCTTTAGGTAGAGTAGAATGATATAAGTCTGAAACTCAGCCCTACATAAAAGAGAAGGCTCTGCAGAAGAAATGAATGAAAGAAATATAAAATCTTATATTTTTTCTTAACTGATTTAGTAGATAAATGTTTGTTCAAAATAATAACAATATGTTTGTGTGGTTACAGCATATAGGTAACTGAACTGAATGCTAGCAATGCTAAAAGGAACAAGAGGGAGAACACAGTTGGTTTTTCCTCTCATGGGTTCCACATCCATGGAGTCAGTCAACCATGGATTGAAAATATTTGATAAAGATCATCTTTGTATGCAGATATTACATTATTTTACAGGAAACAGTTGAGCATCCACAAGAAGTCCTAAAATCAATCTCCACAGATATCGGGGGGCAACTACATTCTGTTATAGGACTGCAATTACACTACTCAATAAGCATTACAGTGTTATTTGAAAGTAGACAGATTAGTTGCAGAATTACATTGCAAATTCTAGGCCAACCACTAGGAAAAAAGTATTTAAAGAAACTTTACTAATATGCTAAGATTAGAGGAAAATGGAATCGTAAAATGCTCAACCAAGACCAGAGAAGGTATCTTAAAAAAAGAGAAAGAAACAAGGAGCAAGTGCAACAAATAGAAAACATTGACAAATATGGTCAATATTAACCCAACTATATCAATAAGTTGAAGTGAACATTATAAATACACAAATTAAAAGAGCCTGTCAGATCAACATAAATAATAAGTAAAGACCCATTTTTATGTTAACATCACAGGTTAAAATAAAGGAGTAGAGAAAAATATACCATGCTAGCACTAGTCAAAGGAAAACTGGAGTAATTAAATTAATTTCAGACAAAAATGTCTCCATCTACTGGCAAAAGTCTCCTGTAGGTTGAAAATACCCCTGGCTAAAAACCACTGGCTTAAGCCACCACCATCTGTTGCCAGAATACCTTCACTAACTCCTTGATTGATTCCAATATAACAACAGTAGTGCCTAACAATTCTTTCTACATTGAAGTCAGTTCATCTTATAAACCTCAAATCTTATAACACATTGTTGCTTGTAACTTTCAATATCTCCCTCATTTTAAGATAAATGTCAAAAATTTTTGTCATGGCCCATAATCTTCTGTACATGGCATCCCCTCCAGGCACATGTCATATGATATCAGCTTTGCTTCCCAAAGTCCAGCCTCATTGATCTTCTTGCTCCTCAAAGTCAGCCAGTTGCTTTCTGCACCAGGCCTTAACACATGTTGTTCTCCCTGCCTGCAACATCCTCTATCCCACCCTCCCCTTATTAAATAACTGGAAATCAGACACAACATCTGAAGTTTCCTTCCTCCAAGCAACTCTGCATACCCCTTCTGCAATTTCCCAGCACCTGGTACTGCTTGTTTGTGGCACTCATCACAACTGTACTTCATCAGTAAATGTAAAGATATTTGTTTCATACCTATTCTCCATATTATAACAAGGATTTTGTTTCTCTTGTTAATAATGCTATGTCCCCAGTGCCTAACATGCCCTTAAGACATAATAAGGCCTGCGCTGCAGCTCTATAGGCTAATCCTCTGCCTGTAGTACTGGCACGCCAGGTTCTAGTCCCGGTCAGGGCACCGGATTCTGTCCCAGTTGCTCCTCTTCCAGGCCAGCTCTCTGCTGTGGCCAGGGAGGGCAGTGGAGGATGGCCCAAGTGCTTGGGCCCTGCACCCGAATGGGAGACCAGGAGAAGCACCTGGCTCCTGGCTTCGGATCAGCGCGGTGCGCCGGCCGCAGCGGCCATTGGAGGGTGAACCAACGGTAAAGGAAGAACTTTCTCTCTGTCTCTCTCTCTCTCACTGTCCACTCTGCCTGTCAAAAAAAAAAAAAAGACATAATAAGCCATCAGTACATATTTATCAAAATAATAAATGGAAAATTCCAATTTGGTGGAATTGGCAGGGAGATTATCGCTCTAGTCTAGGAGAAGATAGTTTAAAAAAAAATAAGATGGAGAGAGTGCAGTCTCAGAAGAGTTAGGGAGAAAACTGCAGAGGAAACTCCACACAAAATAGAGGGAAACTATGGATCTATGCTGAGGGTGAGCAGAACTCAGGACCCCTGCAGCTGAGACCCTCTGCACCAGCTTTGGAGAGTTATGTGATACCAGACAGAGGCAGCCCAAGCCACTGGTGATAAAACTGCAGGAAAAGACTGGTGTTGAGTCCAGCTTGGAGCCCAGTGGGAGACACTGTACCTGCCAACCTAGAGGGTAAAAAGCGGGGCACATTTCTCTCTCCCTGGCCACCCAGCACTGGCACCCTGTAACTAGCTGAGAGAGGGCAGGCATAATTTTGAACATACATAACAGCTGCGCCAGCTGTTGTCAGTGTGCCCAGCAACCAGCTGAGAGGACATGCCTGAAGCTAGTTGTGAGAGTTAACAGGGTCCTGGGAACTCATGGGTGTGTGAGCTTCGTGTGCTGGGACTGAGAAAATACTGTGGCTGCATGGGAGGGTGCAGCATACGGCTGGGTCTCTGGGCAGTCACTGTGGGTGGCTCCACATGCTCAGGGCTCTCTGATTGCCTGGTGAGGGTTATTGTGGTGGGATCCATGCTCAGATGGAAGACTGCACAGATGCTGTGTGCTTACTGTGGCAGGGTGGATGAATATTGCACCACTGGGGCTAGCACCCAGGCATTAGCCTCATTGGAGGAGGAGATGCACGTGAGACTATGCCAACACAGCTGATCAAACACTCCCTTCTGATAAAACAAGAGATTTATTACACCCAACTTGGGTGTCACTTTGGACACTCCCCTCACCCTGGAGCACTAAACAAGGCTCCCTTGCCACACCCAGCATACACCTCTGGGTATGCGCTGAAAGAGCAAACACTTCACTGAGCCAAAGAGGCATAGTCCAAAGATAAATGCTATCAAAAGGTAAAAAAAAAAGTATCTCCACAAATACCTTAAAATAAATGCAGAAATTCAAGAAACAAGAATAAGGAAGACAATATGACACAAAGACATGACAAAAAGAACACAACCCTTCAATACTAGATTATGAAGATGAAGAGATTGAAGGTATGCCAGAAATGAAATTAAAAAGTTGATCATAGGATTACTTAGAAGTAATCAGAAGCAAATCCATGAGTTACAGAAATCCATACATGACATGAATGAAAATTATTCCCATTGAGATTTTAAAGAGAAATCAAAACAAAATATTGGAAAAGAATTCAATAGATCAAATAAAAATGCAGTGTAAAGTCTTAACAACAAACTCAGTGAGGCAGAAGAAAGAATATCTGAGTTAGAAGATAAATCACAGGAAATTTTACAGGCAGATAAAAACAAAGAAAACATTAGAAAAACTAAAAACAGTGTTGGAAATCTGTGGGATGCTATCAAATAGCCCAACATACAGTCTTAAGAATTCCTGAAGGTGTGGAAAAAGAGTATAGATTATAAAGCCTTTTTAGTGAGATAATCACAGAAAACTTTCCTGATTTGGATAAATAAAGGGATGTCCAAGTAAAGGAAGCACATAGAACTCCTAGTAGACATGACCAGAAAAGATCTTCACCACAACACACTGTAGTCAAACTCTCCACAGTAAAACAACGAAAAGATTCTAAAATGTGCACCAGACAAATGCCAGATTACTTTCAGAGAATCTCCAATAGTACTTCTCATCAGACACCTTACAGACTAGAAGAGAATAATGAGATATTCCAAGTCTTGAGAGAAAAAAAAAAACTGACAACCCAGGATACTGTACCCTGTAAAGCTCTCATTTAAAAATGAAGGTGAAATAAAGACCTTCCACACACAAACAGAAATTGAAAGAAGTTGTCAACACTTGTCCAGCCTTACAAAATATGATTAAGGAAATGTAACACAAAAACACAGATATATGATCACTTTGAAAGACAGTGAAGGCAGAAACCCTCCCAGTAAAAGTAAAAAGTAAATTTAAAGTGAAAAAATAGGAAGGTTTATGGAAAAATGGCAGGACCAAGTCACTACTTATCAATAGTCACCTTGAATGGAAATGGCCTCAATTCTCCAGTTAAAAGATACAGACTGGCTGAATGAACTAAGAAACAAGACCCATCTATTTTCTGCCTGCAAGAAATGCATCTGACCAACAAAAATACACACAGACTGAAACTGAAAAGATGTTAAAAGATATTCCATGCTAGCCACCCTAATATCAGACAAAATAGACTTTCACACAAAAACTGTTCGAAGAGACATAGAAGGGTATTAATATAATGATTAAAGGATCAATTCAACAGGAAGATATGACTGTAATAAACATATATGTTCCCAATCACAGAGCACTTGGCTATTTAAAAGAAATGTTAATGGGTGTAAAAGGAGACATAGTCTCCAACACAACAGTAATGGGAGACTCCAGTACCCAACTTTTAGCAATGGACATATCAACCAGACAGAAAATCAGAAAAAAAAAAAAAGACCTAGTGACCACTAAAGACAAATTGAACCTAATGAATATCTACAGAACTTTCCATCCTACTTTTGCAGGATACACATTTTTCTCACCAGTGCATGGAGCTTTCTCTAGGATAGAACACATGCTAGGGCATAAAGCAAGTCTCAGCAAATTCAAAAAATATCGAAATCATACCATGCATCACTCGGACCACAGTGGAATGAAGCTGGAAATCAACAACTCCAGAATCTCTAGGGGCTGGCGCTAAGGCTCAGCGGGTTAACGCCCTGGCCTGAAGTGCTGGCATCCCATATGGGTGCCAGTTCTAGTCCTGGCTGCTCCTTTTCTGATCCAGCTGTCTGTTGTGGCCTGGGATACCAGTGGAAGACGGCCCAAGTCCTTGGGCCCCTGCACCCACGTGGGAGACCCAGAAGCAGCTCCTGGCTTCAGATCAGCACAGCTCTGGCCATTGCAGCCATCTGGGGAGTGAAGCAGCAGATGGAAGACTTTTCTCTCTGTCTCTACCTCTCTCTGTAACTCTGTCTTTCAAATAAATAAAATAAACCTTTAAAAATTGAAAAAAAGAATCTCCAGAACATATGAAACCACACAGAAAATAAACAACAGGCCCCTGAATGAACAGGTCATAGAAGAAAGCAAAAGAGAAATCAAAATTTTCTGAAATGAATGAAGACAATACAACATATCAAAACTTATGGGATACAACAAACACTGTTAAGAGGAAAGTTTATAGCAATTAGTTTCTACATCAAAAAATTGGAAAGGCACTAAATACTGATCTATTGATGCATCTCAGAGACCTAGAATAACAAATGCAAACCCAAATTTACTAGGAGAAAAGAAATAACTAAAATGAGAGAAGAAAAGACAAAATTTAAACCAAAAAAAAGAAACAAAACAAAGTATCAGTGAAATGAAGAGCTAGTTTTTTGAAAAAATAAACAAAATTGACACACCATTGGCCCAACTAACCAAAAAAAGAGGGAGAAGACCTAAATCAATAAAATTAGAGATTAAAAAGGAAATGGAACAACAGATAACACAGTAATAAAAAGAATCAATGGAAATTACTACAAAGAGCTCTATGACAACAAATTGAGAAACCTAGAAGAAATGGATAGATTCCTGAACACATACAACCTTCCTAAATTGAGACATGAAGACACAAAAAACTTAAAAAGAATAATCAAGACAGAAATTGAATCAGTAATAAAGACCCTCTCAACAAAAAAAGTTCAGGACTGTATGGCTTCACTGCTAAATTCTACAAGACATTTATAGAAGAACTAATTCCAAATCTTATCAAGCTATTCAAAACAACTGAAAGGGAGGGAATCATCCCAAACTCCTTCTATGAAGGCAGCATCATCTTAATTCCTAAACCTGAAAATGAAACAAAAGAGAAAGAGAACTGAAAACCAATTTCCTTGATGAAACAGATGCAAAAATCCTCAACAAAATACTATCCAATCACCAGCACCACAGCTCAATAGGCTAATCCTCCACCTACGGCGCCAGCACACTGGGTTCTAGTCCCAGTCAGGGTGCTGGATTCTGTCCTGGTTGCTCCTCTTCCAGTCCAGCTCTCTGCTGTGGCCAGGGAGTGCAGTGGAAGACGGCCCAAGTGCTTGGGCCCTGCACCCATATGGGAGACCAGGAGAAGCACCTGGCTCCTGGCTTTTGATCAGCACGGTGCGCTGGCCACAGTGGCCATTTGGGGGGGGGGGGGGAGAACCAACGGTAAAGGAAGACCTTTCTCTCTGTCTCTCTCTCTCTCAATATCCACTCTGCCTGTCAAAAAAAATACTAGCCAATCAAATCCAACAACATATCTGAAAGATTGTTCACCCAGATCAAGTGGGATTTATCCCTTGTATGCAGGGATGGTTCAACATTTACATATAATCAATGAGATGCATCACATTAACACACACAAGAACAAAAACCATATTATTATCAATAGATACAGAGAAAGCATTTGATAAAATACAATAGTATTTCATGACAAAAACCTTAAGCAAATTGGTATAGAAGGAACATTCTTCAACACAATCAAGGCAATTTGCGACAAACCATGGAAAGCATCCTATTGAACAGGGAAAAGTTGAAAGCATTTCTACTAAGATTAGAACCAGAAAAAGATGCCTAATTCTCACCATTGCTATTCACTATATTTCTGGAAATTTTAGCCAGAGCAATTAGGCAAGAAAAAGAAATCTCAGGGATATAAATTGGGAAGGAGGAAGTCAAACTACCCCTATTTGCAGATGACATGATTGTATATATAGGGTATCCAAAAGACTCCAATAAGAGACTATTGGAACTCATAAAAGAGTTTGGTAAAGCGACAGGATATAAAATCAACACACAAAAAGCATACACAGACAATGTATACACAGACAATGCCATGGCTGAGAAAAAACTTCTAAGATCAATCTCATTCATAATAGCTCCTAAAAGAATTTAACACCTTGGAATAAATTTAACCAAGGCTGTCAAGGTCTCTATGATGAAAATTACAAAACACTAAATAAAGGAATAGAAGACATTTAAAAATTGAAAAATCTTCCATGTTCATGGATTAGCAGAATAAACATCATAATAATGTCCATACTACCAAAAGCAATCACAGATTCAATGCAATTCCAATAACAATACCAGACATTCTTCTTAGATATAGAAAAATTGATGATGAAATTTATATGGAAACACAGGAGACTCTGAATAGCTAAAGCCATCTTACATAACAAAAACAAAGCCAGAGCCCTCACAATACCATATTTCAAGACATCCTACAGGGAAGTTAAAATCAAAACAACTTGGTATTGCTATAAAAACAGATGGATAGACCAATGGAACAAAATAGAACACCCAGAAATCAACCCATGCATCTACAACCAACTTATTCTTGACAAAGGACCTAAAATCAATCCCTGGAGTAATGACAGTCTCTTCAACAAATGGTGCTGGGAAAATTGGATCTCCACATGAAGATGTATGAAACAAGATCCTTACCTTACACCTTACACAAAAACCACCTCAAAATTGGATCAAAAACCCAATACAATCAATTACTAGAGCTCATTGGGGAAACCCTTAAAGACATTGGCATAGGCAAAGACTTCTTGGAAAAAACTGTGAAGCATAGGCAATCAAAGCCAATATCAACAAATAGGATTATATCAAATTTAGAAGCTTCTGCACTGCAAAAGAAACACTCAGGAAAGTGAAGAGGCAACTGACAGAATGGGAGAAACTATTTGCAAACTATGCAACTGATGATACAGGATAAACAACAAGAATCTATAAAGAGCTCAATAAAATCAACAACAACAAGACAAGCAATCCAGTTAAGAAATGGGCAGAGGACTGAAACAGGCATTTTTCAAAAAAGGAAATTCAATGGCTAGTAGTCACATGACAAAATGCTCAGGATTACTAGCCATCAGAGAAATGCAAATCAAAATCACATTGAGGTTTCACCTCACCCCCATCAGAATCACTTTCATACAAAAATATCAACAAACAACAAAATCTTTCAAGTATGTTGGGGAAAAGTACTCTCATCTACTGTTGGTGGGAAAGTAAACTGGTACAGCCACTGTGGAAAGCAGGATGAAGATACCTCAGAAATCTGCATATGAAAGAGTGATCTGTACCCCATGTTTATTGCAGCTGAATTCACAATAGCTACAATATGGAAACAACCTAAATGTTCATCAACTGAAGACAGGATAAAGATATTATGGGATATGTACATGGTGGAATACTACTAAACAGTGGAAAGAAAGAAAGAGAGAGAGAGAAAGAAAGAAAGAGAGAGAGAGAAAGAGAGAGAGAGAAAGAGAGAGAGAAAGAAAGAGAGAAAGAGAGAGAAAGAGAGAGAGAGAGAGAGAAAGAAAGAAAGAAAGAAAGAAAGAAAGAAAGAAAGAAAGAAAGAAAGAAATCCTGCATTTTTCAACAAATTGATACAACTTGAAATCATTATACTTAGTGAATAAGCCAGTCCCAAAAGAACAAATACCATATGTTCTTTCTGATCTGTGGTAACTAATAGAGCACCTAAAAACACCTAAAAGGTAATCTATAGGAGTTAAATTGACACTTTGAAATGTGATAACTTTGAATGGCCCTTGTCTCCACTGTTGAGGAACAGTTTTTTTAAATACCATTTGTTGAACTCTTACTATACTATTATGTGTATAGTAGAGAATCTTATAATAGTAGTATAGTATAGTATCTTATAATAGTATAGTATCTTACTATACTATTATACACATAATAGTATAGTAGATAGATAGTAGATCTTACTAAAAAAAATAAGAATGGTAATAGGAGAGGGAGGAGGAGGAAGGGTGGGAGGGATTGTGGGGGAGGAGAATCACTATAAACCTAAAGTTGTGTTTATGAAACACATGAATTTTATATACATTAAATAACATTTTTCTGTTAAAAAAACAGGCAAACCAAAAATTAAAAAAGAATGTATGAATGAATTTTTTAATCCTGATTTCCTATTCAATCTAGGTTATTGTCATAACACCCAGCAGTTCATCTGTTTCAGATCATTGAGACTGTTTTTAAATATTTACTATTATGGTAAAAAAAATAGGGGAGATACTAATAAAACAAAATATTATTCAAATATCAGATAACAAAATGTGTCTTGGGAAAAGCTTTCTTTAAGGAAAATCCCTGTTAAGATTTTGAGGGTACACTGACAGTCTAAGAGGTTTATTGTAGCTAAGCTACAGAACTTGAATAAAGGAGAATTAACAGTTGTTGCTGAAGCAAGGAGATGAGCCTTCTCAATGTTCTAGGGAGAGAGACTAGAAGAGACAGAATGAAGGAAGGAGAGGAGTAGGATGTGATTATGGGTGCTGAGTGGGGACTAACTATGAGAGTGTCCCTAATGACAGAGTGACCGAACATCAGTAGAGAATAGAACATTGTTTATGGTACACCTGTCCCCCCTGAACATTGACTCTTTAAGGTTTATTTATTTATTTTGAAAGTCAGAGTTACAGAGAAGAAGGGAAATGGTGCTGGTGCCTGTGACACTGGCACCCCATTTGGGCACAAGTTTGCACATCTTGTTGCTCTATTTCCAATCCAGTTCCCTGCTAATGGTACGGGAACAACAGCAGAAGGTAACACAAGTGTGTGGGCCCTTGTACCCACATGAGAGACATGAAGAAGACCCTGGCTCTTGGCTTTGGCCTGGGCATTGCAGCCATTTGGGGAAAGAACCTGCAAGGATCTCTCCCTCTCCTGGTCCCAGGTACTTGGGCCATCACTCATTGCTTCCCAGGTTGTTAGAAGTGAGCTGGATCAGAAGTGGAGCAGACAGGACATGAACCAACAACCACATGAGATGCTGGGGTCACCAGCCGCAGCTTAACACACTATGCCACAACGCCAGCCTCTGAATATTGACTTTTTTTTTTTGACAGGCAGAGTGGACAGTGAGAGAGAGAGACAGAGAGAAAGGTCTTCCTTTGCCGTTGGTTCACCTCCAATGGCCACTGCGGCCGGCGCACCGTGCTGATCCGATGGCAGGAGCCAGGTGCTTCTCCTGGTCTCCCATGGGGTGCAGGGCCCAAGCACTTGGGCCATCCTCCACTGCACTCCTAGGCCATAGCAGAGAGCTGGCCTGGAAGGGGGGCAACCAGTACAGAATCCGGCGCCCCTACCGGGACTAGAACCCGGTGTGCCAACACCACCAGGTGGAGGATTAGCCTATTGAGCCGCGGCGCCGGCCTGAATATTGACTCTTAAATCATATTTTGGTTATTCTCCTACCCCCTTGACTCAGCGTAGGAGCCCGATTCTATGCCTGGACTGACCTGTAATAGCAAAAGCTGCCTTAAAAGGGAGCAAGAAGCACACCTGAGATCATCTCCTAATTTTACTCAGTCTCCAAGGGAGAAGCCAGACCATGCACCTCAAAAGCCCAGAAAGCCAATCTCTCTCTCTAATCATTTATTAAAAATTATTTGAAAGTCAGAGAAACAGAGACAGAGAGAGATCTGTTGGTTCATTCCTCAAATGCCTGCAATGGCCAGCACTGGCCCAAGCTACAGCTGGGAACAGGGAGCCTCAATCCAGGTTTTCTATCTGGGTGGCAGAGCTCCCAGGACCTGAGGCATCTCCTGTTTCCTCTCAGAGTATGAACTTAGCAGCAAGCTGAATCAGAAGCAGCGCAGCGGGAACTCTAACCAGATACGGGATGAGAGCATCCCAAATGGCAACTTAATCATTAAGCCAAATGCCTGCCCCATGTCTTTTGCAGGGAAAGGAGGAGTGTATCTAAGGCTGTCTCCTTTAGGACTAATTCCTAGAAATGGAACTACTAGGTAAAAAGAAACATATCTAAGACAAAATGACTTCTAATAGTCTATATTATCAGTTCTTTTGTTTAAAAAAAAAAAAAAGGCAGAGTTACAGAGAGAGAGGAGAGACAGGCAAAGAGGTGTTCTAACTGGTGGTTCACTCCCCAAATGGCCTCAACGGCAGAAACTGGGCCAATCTGAAGCCGGGAACCAGGAGCTACTTCTGAGTCTTCCACATGGGTGCGGGGGCCCAATCACTTAAGCCAACTTCCATTGCCTTCCCAGGCCATAGTAGGGAGCTGGATCGGAAGACAAGCAGCCACAACATGAACTGGCATTCATATTGGATGCTGGCACCACAGGCAGAGGCTTAACCTACTATGCCACAGTGCCAGCCCCTCAATTCTTTTCAATTAAAAACACCAAGTAATAGAGCAGCTCTTGTCCTTACACATAGTTGTCTTGGATTACAAGTTCCAGCTCTTTCCAGCTACAAGTCATCCCCCTATGTGTTTTATAACTACACACCATAGTGCTTAGAGATGATTATTGAATTAAAGTTCTAGCACTCCTGGTGCTTAGAACTAGCCATTTTTCTATGGGTATTATTTTTTTCTATCTTGAAAAATGCTGAAATATGTCTTGATTTTTCAGTTTGTTAAGTTCCATTCTCCTCTGACTTGAGCCTTCAAAATCATGTCGTACATTTTGAAGCTTGATTGTGTGAATTTTCTGATTCTGCTAGTTTCGTTCTTTAAGTAATCTTAACACAAATATGACTAGCATGGTAAACTTGCAATATTAACTAGATCTTTCTGAAATTCAGTTATAATTTTGCTGTGCCTAGCATTTTAAAAATGACCAGGGGTAAGCATTTGGCACAGTGGTGAAGAAGACACTTTAGGATGCCCACAGCCTGTGTTGGACTGCCTGGTTTGAGTCTCAACCCTTCTTCCAAGTCTAGCTTCCGTACTCATGAGTACCCTGGGAGACAACAGATAATGGCTCAAGTACCTGGGTCCCCGCCACCCACATGGGAGTCGTGGATCAATTTCCAGGCTCTTGGCCTTGGTCTGGTCCAGCCCCAACTGCTGTGGGCATTTGAGAAGTGAACCAGCAGATGTCTTGCTGAGACTTGCTTTCTCTATCTGTATCTCTTTCAAAACAATAAGTAAATAAATAATTTTAATGCCAAATTATTTTGAGCCAATAATACCTTTTTAACCTAATTTTGTTCACAACTTTAATATGTTTCATTCAAAATTATAACCAATGTTAGAATTTACCATTTAGCTGCTAAAAGAAATAATCATTACAATAACAATTTCAGCATTTGTCTAAAGGACATTTTTTCTTTTTCTCAGTTTTATTAAGGTATAACTGACAGATAAAATTATATATATTTATAGTACACAACATAATATGTATGTATGTGTGTGTATATGTATATGTGTGGGTATGTACATTTTGGGGAGTAACTAACATATCGGCCGGCGCCGCGACTCACTAGGCTAATCCTCTGCCTTGCGGTGCCAGCACACTGGGTTCTAGTCCCAGTTGGGGCACCGGATTCTGTGCCGGTTGCCCCTCTTCCAGGCCAGCTCTCTGCTGTGGCCAGGGAGTGCAGTGGAGGATGGCCCAGGTCCTTGGGCCCTGCACCCCATGGGAGACCAGGATGAGTACCTGGCTCCTGCCATCGGATCAGCACGGTGCACTGGCCGCATCGCGCCGGCCACAGCGGCCATTGGAGGGTGAACCAACGGCAAAAGGAAGACCTTTCTCTCTGTCTCTCTCTCTCACTGTCCACTCTGCCTGTCAAAAAAAATAAAAAAAAAAACTAACATATCATCTCCTACACTTAGGTTTTTATAGTTGGAATATTTCAGATATATTCTCTTAGTAATTTCTAAGCATACAATAAACACATTCAGTCCTCTGTATCTATGGGTTCCTCGTCTATGGATTCAGTCCACTGTGGATTGAAAATATTTTTTTAAATTGCATCTGTACTAAACAAATACAGACTTTCTATTCTTGTTTATTCCCCAAACAATACAGTATAACAACTATTTACATAGCACTTACATTGCATTAGTATTGTAAGTAACTTAGAGATTACTTAAAACTTTTAGGAGGAGGTAGTTAGGTTATATGCAAATAACACACTATTTTACATAAGGGGCTTGAGCATCCTCAGATTTTGGTATTTTTGAGGATCCAGTATTATTATTAGCTATGATTACCACACTGTACCATGGATCTCCAGAACTTATATATCCTGTCTAATGGAAACTTTTTTATTCTTTGACCAATACCTCCCCATGTACTGCCCTAAACCCTGGCAAATACAATTGTACTGTCTTCTCCTATGAACTTCATTTTTCTTTAGATTCCATGTATAAGTGAGATCATGTATTATTTATCTTCCTATGCCTGGTTTATTTCACTTAGAATAATGTCTTTCAAGTTCATTCATGTTGTCACAAATGACAGGATGTTCTCTTTTTAAAAAAATTGAATACTGCTCGATGGTATATAGCTACCACAATTTCTTTATCCATTGATCTCCCTATGGACAGTTCATTTCCATATCTTGGCTATCATGAACAATGCTCTGATGAACATGAGAGTACAGATAGCTCTTCAACACACCAATTTCATTTCCTTTGGACACATACTCAGTAGCGGGATTACTGGATGGATCATATGGTAATTCTATTGCTAAGGGCTTTTTTCTCTTAATTTTTATTTATTTATTTTACTTGAGAAGTAGAGAAAGTAAGCGACAAGAGACATAGAGAGCTTTCATCCACTGGTTCACTTCCCAAATGCCCACAATGATCACAGCTAGGCCAAGCCTCCAAGCACCCATATGGGTGGCAGAGACCCAAGAGTTGAGCTATCATCTGCTACTTTGCAGGATATACATTAGTAGGAAGCTGGAATTGGAAGCAGAGCTGGGACTTGAACCCAGGTACTCTGATATAGGACGCAACATCCCCAGCAGTTTCTTAACCACTAAATCAAATGTTCCCCCTATTTTCAGGTTTTTTTTTTTTTTTTGAGAGATCTCCATACAGTTTTCCTTAAACAACTATACAAATTTACATTCCCAAAGTGTATAGAAGCTTCCTTCTCTCCACATCCTTGACAACATACTATCTTTTGTCCTTTTGATAGGAGCCCCTCTAACAGGTGTGAAGTGACATTGCATTGTATTTTTAATTTGCATTGCCCTGATGATTACTGACATTGAACACTTTTTCATATGCTTGATTGCCATTTGTATGTCTTCTTTTCAGAAGTATCTATTAAGATTCTCTGCCCATGTTGTAATTCAGTTATCTGTTTTCTTGCTTAGGAGCTATTTTCTTTAGATTCTGTTTATTCAAGCTGAAGAAGGAAAGAAGACGGGAAGAGAGAAGAGGGGAGAGGAGGAGAGAAAAAGAGGGGGGAGGAGTGGAAGGGAGGGAAGAGGAGAGGAGAAGGGAGGGGAGTGGGGAGTGGAGGGGAGGGGAGAGGAGATGAGGAAGGAAGAAAGATTCCACATGTACATGAACTGGGGACAACAAAATCCAATCCAGCACAATAAGGACATGACATAATCTGACTTGCATTTGAGAAAAACTATTCTGAGGAAAATTGTGAGGGAAAGATAGGGAAGGAGCAAAACTAGAAGGATGGAGATTAGTTTATATATACCTTCATTATTTTTTAAACAGTTTATTTGGAAGTCCCAGTCACACATCAGACATCAAAGCTAAGAGCTGTTTCTGTGACACTCCATCCTGTCCTAACATCACTCTGTGAAGGCCAGTAGGTGACTACCTGCTGGTGGTCACACAGCAGCACCCCACACCCTGATTTCACAGGCTTTGGAGGCCCCCCAAGTTGAAAACAGAAGACTTTCTCAAAGCAGCGAGAATCCTTTGACGTGAGTTTCCCAGAGGTGAAAAATACTGGCACTGCCGCACTTCTGTGTGCAAGTGCACTTCGTATTCCTTATGCAAAGTCAGGGCAAAAGGTGACCAGTTAACATGTCCTGAAGAGCAGTCCTGTTGTACCGCGATGGAATCGGAGAGTTCCCGCCTCTGCGCGTGTGTCCAGTGAATTCAACACGACACCGAGAATGTCCTTTACAGAAAATGCCTATGTAAAATCCAAACTTCACACATACAAGCCCACAGTGAAAGAAACATGCTTTTGATAACACGAAGAAACTCAAAGCAATTACCTGAAAGACTCAGACACAGAAATGAATTCAGAGGAAAACAGACTGGTTGGAATTGTCGGGACTGAAGGCTGGAATTGATCAGAAATCGAGGGTGGCGGCACCTTCCGCCTCCACGTCCGTACCCGTAAAGGTGGACTGAAATTTGGAAGACGACGCCAACTAATGCGACCCTCTGTTGCACTCAGTATTTTTCAAGGGAAAAAAAATGTGTCCTGTGAGTTTAGGTTACAGCTCTCGCCTATCACAAATTTATCATCTCAAAATCGAACCAATTCTCAACCTTCTCTTTTTTTGTTCCATGTCATTTTCTTATAATATTTAAAGAAAGGAAGCAAGGAGAGAAGGGAGGGAGAAAAGAAAGGAGGGAGGGAAGAAATTTGAAAAAAGAAAATGTGCATACAAAAAGGGAGGTTAAAACAATGGCCTGACTGGTTATTCGGATATTTATTACTGTTTAAAACAACGGCAACTATGAATCAGTTTATAATTTATAAACTGATTTCTCAAAAATAAAGAATAAATGTGTTTAAAAGCAATTAATAAGCCATTTTTATCTAGGAAATGGGTGATTTTTGTGCATGGGGGAAAAAGGCTCAGGGCTTTGCCTCATCTCCTAGAAGCATCCCATATTCTTAGATGTGACGTTGCCTTGGTAACCACAACTTGGTGACCTCGTTATTTCAACCTAATCCTGCTTTGAAATTATAGTTGCTCCACCCTTTTGCCTGGCTAGCCTGATAACATAATCATTGTAAATGAGGATGGGAAAAAAACAGCAGGATACAGTCCCTCGGGTGACACAAGACCAGTCTCACCTTATCATGGAAATAGACGAACAATTAAACGGCATGAATCTAAAACCCTAAAAGTAGATTTTCTTATTTTTTTATGGTTTGTTATGCTTATTTTCAAAACCTACTAGAGGATTTAATGTAGCAGGGTATCTTGATACTGCTATATGAAAATGGAAATTTCCTATTTGTGTTGTTTTTTTTAAAAAAAATGAGTTAAACTTGTCAAAGGTGAAGTCCTTAATTATGCACTTGTTTTTTCCAAACCAGAACTAGAATATAGTTTTTTAATAGACTGACAAGGTCCAGGTTTGTTGCCCAGCTCAACTTCCTCTGGCTAAGGCTCCACCAATCAGTTCTCATCTTGAATGCAGGTTCCTCCCATAACAAAGAAGTCCAAGGAGAAACACTGCTTAAATTCTGAATGTGTCGAACATAGTCTGAGCGAAATGTGATTGACTTACATGTTTCAATCGGAGTGCTTTAAGATCTCCAGTGGGAAGGAAGGGAAACTCCATCCCCTTCATCATTCCTTTTTTTTTTTTTTTTTAACAATCCAAAACAGCTTGGGCATCGCAGTGATAAGTTCGGAGCTCAATAAAATCTTCCTGTTATCCCCAACTCATTCAGTGAGGAGTCTGAGTAGCAGTACCATTCTGCCTCGTAGGCTCCTGAGCTGCCCCAAATGTCTCCTCCTCCAGGACACCCTCCTTACTTCTGATTGTCACACACCAGCTCACACTCACTGTCTTTCTAAAAAGTTCTCAGCTGTGGCCCTTGGGAAGCAATGACTTGAATATATCCCTCTTCCCTCATTCTCTCATGGGAATAGTCTCTTCCTCTGTCTCACCCCTGTGTGCCTTCCAGAGAATAATTCTATATTGGTAGATACGTTGTTAGCATCACCACTGGGCACATTCCTAGTCAGGGTCATTACCTAGGAAAAGCCTGGGCAACAATTGGACATGTCCAGGACATGGTGCCAACCATGCTGGCGTTCTCTCCTCCTGCAAAAATGCACTACCACTGCTCTTTTCTACACTGACCAACACTGTTGTGATACCACCGTAAGAAAGTGAGGAAAGATTGTAGCTTCTGGAAGAAAACATGCTGCATAAATTAAAGCTTTACTACCTAAGTAATGTTATCAAATATCTCTGGAGGAACCACTTGGTGGAGTGTGAATTTGTCCTAAAATTATTTCTTCCCTTTTACTGGGAGTTGAATAGAAAACATTTTGTAAAGCCTGACCTGGAGTTACAGAACACACAGCCATGCTAAGCCCACTCCACTGCTTTTTACGATAGCCAGATCAGGACACATTGAGCACCTCTAATCCTTAAAATATGAGATTGGAAATGCTCCAAAATTCAAAATAATTTTTAAGTGCTGATGTGATGCCTCAAGTGGAAAATTTCACATCTGACCTCATGTGACAGGTTATAGTCAAAATGCAAGAGCACTAAAAATATTGTTTAAATTGCCTTTAGGCTATATATGAAACCTAAGTGAATGAGTTTTGTGTTTAGACCTAGATATCCCATCTCCAAGGTATCTCTTATGTGTGCAGATATTCCCAAATCCAAAATCTAAATCACTGCTTGTTCTAAGCATTTCAGATAAGAGATATACAACCTATAATAGTGGCAATAATGTTACAATGATGATAATTCATGATGATAATAGCTAACATCTAGTGAGTTTGCACACTTTCATTAGTCCCACAACACAGAAAAGAAACAAAAACAGATAGCCAGGAGACTTGAACAGCATCCCAAAGCTGGCAGCACGTGGCAGACCATGGTTCAGATGCACTTAATGATTCTGCTATTTTGCCTCCCAGACCTAACCAGAACCAATGTTTGGACCCCAGGGGTAGATATATACAAGTTCACTCTTGGAAGAAAAATCTAAGACATTCTAAAGATAGAATCAAAATATACAATCAAAAGCAAAGGAAATGTACAGAATAGAAAAATCTAAAACCAAATATCTGTGACCTCCTAGAACAGATCTGAGTATAAATATGTATCCTATTGATCAGCCTCTAAGTAATTCATCAGATGATGTACTTTTGGCTTCCGGATTCTTAGACAGACAAACAGATGCAAATTCTTTGTCAGAGTCAAGCACATGTCTGGAGCTGCATAATGCATAGTAAAAGGAGAATCATGGTGGTAGGGGGGATAATGGACTGGATCATGGGCAAGTTTTAGATCCAGGTTGAGAACTGAGAGAACTCAGATAGTTACTGTGATGATCAGATAACATGGGACAATAGCCAGCAAGGTATGGACTTAGGGGCAGGGAATTATGGGTGCACAGACAACTGGCCAGCTGCATATTCCTGAGGACATGAAGCCTTGCAAATTGTCAATGAAAATGGTTCTACTAACCCTATTCAAGCCAGGGGAAGAAGGGATGAAGACAACTCTTAGGGAACATTGAGGGGGACAGAGGTAGCCGACGGTAGAGAAGGGTACGTGTAAAGGGAAGGTCCAGTGTGGCAGGGCTTGGACAGGGAGGGTCCTGTGTCATTTTTCACAGGTGCTTCCTTCCATCCTCTGCACCCAATGCACTTGAAAACAAATGCCCATGCCTTCCCCACCTCTCCTCCCTCTCCCTAAACCTCTTTCTCCCCCTTCACTCATCTCTCACATTCTTCAAATCACTATCTCCCATTTATGGTTTGGCCCCCATCTTACTTGTTACTTTCTGGACTGTCCTCACACCAAATGCTAAGTTCTCCTTTCACACTCCTACATCCTGTGCTTTCTGCACCTCTGTACTGCTGCTGCGCCCGCCCTGTGTTTGCCACCACTGTCAGGCAAGAACAGTGATGTCTAGCAGGACCTCACTCCATGGTGGAGTCTCCACTCATTCTCCCATTCACTTATTCTCTCATGACATATTCACTGAACACACGTTCTGTACCACACACTCCAACAAACTGGAGGAGGTCTCTGCCCTCATTCTTGGAGGAAGGCATGATTAAAATAATCAAGTAAACAAGCAAGATGGTTATAGATTGCTATATCTGGTATTAAAAAAAATGACCATGACACTGACATGGAGGAGGAAGATCTTCCAATCGTCCCTGAGAGAATCTGTTACCTGCAGATTCCATGGTAATTCATTGATTATTAATGGCCATTCATCGGTCATTCATAGAGGGCTCACTCGGCATCAGGTCCTAAGGTCCTGGGGGAGGCCACAGGTCAGTGAGCTAAACTGATGGGTGTACCCGGGATTCTAATCAGTACTGAATGAGATTCTGATAGATACTCAAATGAGCTGGGATGTGATGAATGGGCTAAGTGTTGTGGGTCAGCTTCCAGCAAAGGTGACTTAGAGCCTGGTGATCCCCAGCACTAAGTATTCTGGGACCATACTACCTGAGTTCAAATCTCACTCCAACAATTCCTAGCTGTGTGACCTTGGATAAGCTCCTTACCCTCTCTGTGCCTCAGTTTCCTCACCTGTAAAATTAGCATATGACAATGCTTGCCCTCTGAGGGAGTTGAGAGGATTGAGCAGTTAATATGCACATGAACTATTTAGGAGAGTGAGCACGGGTGAGTGCTGTACATGCTGACCACTAGGACTGCTTTTTTCAGGATGCAAAAGAGTTAAAGAATGGAAGATGGAGAAAACATTCCCTGAAGAAAAAAGAAAAGAATGGCAAATGACTTCAGGGTGCCAAGTCAGTAAGTCAACAGACCCCACCTTTGTCTTTAAATGGTCATGGGGGAGATCATTGTGCTGCCATGTGAGTCAGGTCCAGCCCAGGAAAGAGGTAGGGTGGTGTCTCTCCTTTAAGACATGTTCAGTAAGACTAAACACACAATCGGGAAAAACTCAGTCCACAGAAGGAGCTGAGCTGAACTAGGTAGCCAGACTCCAATGGTAATAACGAGAAAAAGAGAAATCATATCTATGATTTATGATGCTCCAGCACTGAGCAAACCAATTTACATGATTCTTGTGCTCAAATCCAGCCTACAAAAGACATTCTGTGACTTCCTCCAAAGGCAAACCTCCAGGAGATTTCAGAGAATGGAGAGAGGTCAACCAGAAGTTCTTATGAAGAAATTAAAGCTTGAGCCAGGCATTAAAGGAAGGAAAGAATTTTAATAGACAGGTGGATATAGGAGGAACTGAGGCAATGGAGTTCATGGAAAAATGGACTTAAAAGTTTATTTTGGTGCAAAAAATTAAAATCCACGCAGTTTCCACAAACTTTTTGAAGATCCCTTCTATAATTTTGAATTTTCCAGCAGCCACATTTTAAAAAAATAAAAGCAGGTGAAATTAATAAGTTTTATCTAACCCAGTATTTATAATGTATTATCATTTCAACATGCAATCAATATAAAAATTATGAATCAGAAAGTTTCTATTCTTTTTATTATATTCTTTGACATCTGATATTTATTTTCCACTTGCTTCCCAGTCGCAAGTATAACTACATGTGGCTACTACCTTGGGCAGCACCAGCTCAAAAGGAAAAAAGAAATGACATTTACTGAAGTTCCACCAGGCCTCAGTCACTTTTTATAAAATACCCATTTATTTAATCTTCCCAACCATCCCCAGAGGGAAATACCATTATTGTCATCATTTTATAGATGAGGACAATGACACTCTAAGCAGCTAAGTCAACAGGTAACTAAGTGGTTTCACCTGGGATTTTTTTTTTAAATTGTGTATTAATTTGGAAGGTGAAATGACAGAGAGAGAAGGGGAAAAAGAGAAAGAGAAGGCAGGGGAGAGATTCCATACACTGGTTCATTCCCCCAAATAGCTGAACTGCCAGGTCTGGGCCAGGTCAAAGCTGGGAGCCTGGAACTTTATCCAGATCACCCACATGGGTGGCAGTGGCCCAAGTACTTGGACCATCTTCTGCTGCTTTCCCAAGTGCATTAGCAGGCAGCTGAATCAGAAGCAGAGCAGCAAGGACTCAAACTGGCACTTTGATATGAGACTGCAGTTGCAAGAGGCAGCTTAACCTGATGCACCACAATGCCAGCCCCTGACCTAGGATTTAAACCCAGCCCAGGACCAACTTCAAGCTCAGACATGTTCCTTACATTGGAATTGCTTTAAGCAAATTCCTCTGGGGATCACGCACCACAAAACAGGGTAGGGCTGAGTGGTAAGACACCACAGAAATCCTCGGGTCTCCTCAGCAGCTTGCTGCCAAAGACCCACCACCCAGAGCTGGCTGGTGCAGCCTATAGAGGGGGGAGAGGGCAGAAGTGAACACACATGCAAAGCCCTTCACTTTCCAGTAAGTAGAAATTGACGCTCACATACTGCTCCTTAGCAGCAAACCCACAAAAGGGCATTGCAGGGAAGGGTACCTGTAGTCCATAAATATTTCACTTCTGTTGCAGGGAAAAGCACGCACTTAGTGGGCTGCTTCTCCTCCAGCCGCGCACAGCTCACAGACCCCATCTGCAGCTTCCATCTTGTGGTCAACCACTGTTTCTAAAACTATTAAGAGAAGAAAGGGGGAGAGTGCTAACCGAATTCACAGTGATTTATGCTCCGCAAGGGGACAGCAGGAGTTCAAAATCTGTCTCCATTAAGACACTTTTCCCCATGCTCCTCTGGGTCCCCAAGCCCCGAGATCATAACGAAAGGATGTTTACACAACGGTTCTGGCAGAAACAATACTTTTCCTTGTGCCCCACGCAAGATTCAGCCAACTTTCCACAGAGGTCTGGCCTGGGCTGAGTATGCTGCCCCAGATCCCTTCCTCCGTGGGGAAGATGCTGGGCCTGGCAGGTTTTTATTTATTTCTTGTTTGATGATCCTTCCTTGCTTTCTATGGGGACTTCCAAGCCTGCAGCGTTCCCACCCTGACCATCGGCACGGCCCACCAGGAATACTGCTAGGACACTCTCATCAGCTTCTTGGTGCAGATCTTTCCACGCTCCTGCCCTTGACACCTCCAGACTCTTCCAGACAAAGGCAGCTTTATGCCACGCAGTGTAGCTCTGGAGGTCCTCTTTTTCAAGTCTAGGAATTGCAAGGCCACGTTACTAGCATGGAGTCAAAAAGAGGGGGTGGGTTATGCCTGTGGATTATTGTCTCTCCTGTTTTTCTTCTCTTTCACAGTGGGCATGTGGTGCCATGGCCCAGCGCCAAACACAGTCCCTGGCACGTGCTTATGGTTCTGCTGGGCACTAATGATGCGATCAAGTCTCCCCGTGAATTTTGGAGCCAAAAGAAGAGACAAAAAGAAAATCTCATAAACCACCCTCAGAATCTGTTCCCGAAGCCCATAAGCGTACCAGCCTCATCGGCTAGTCTCTTAGATCACTAGTGACCCCAAGTGGCCAATTTAAAATAATCACTTTTTTTTTAACCTGCGAAAATGGAAACACCCTTCAAGGTTTTACTCCCAAACTGTTGTAGAATTTAAAAACTGTAGAGCTAAAAGGATCCATCCCAACCATCTCATTTTACAGGAAGCAGAGGCTCAAAAGAAAAAAAGAGGGGTTCCCAAGGTCACATCACACATTAGGGTCAAGTTAGGAAGCAATACAGGAATGACTCCAATGGATTCAGTAGGATTTTAAATTCCATTATGGTAGAAAAAAAGTTTGTTTCCCATACTGCAAAAGAAATGCTGTTATTACAAAATAATCTCTATAAATGATATTTTTAAATGATCCAAAATTCTACTAGGTACACAGCCACTACATAAACTTTTTCTTCTTCTGTCTGAAAGACATGAAGTTGAATCATGGCAAGAGTGGAACACAGGCAACAGAGAGAAGTTAGTGCTTGGCAAATTTCAATCAGGTACTGATTCCTTGAGTGAAGGTAAAGTTTGGGTTTGGTTTCCATCCTCAGAGCAGCATTGCAGAGCAGATATTATTCCCATTATAGAAATGAGAGAATTGAGGCTCCAGGAGATGAGTCAATATGCCCAAGATCAGGAAGCAACTAAATTGCATGACTGCATTTACAAATGCCTCAATTTGTCCTTCCATCAGGTGGGGTAATAAAATCTACATTTGAATCAGAAAATGTTAATGTTAGATCCTCAGAGGAACCCTCTTTCAAACGAAATGCCCCCTCTATATATAAAAAATAATACTGGTGTCTAGTTTCATATATAATCAGTTATCCATACACATTTTTTTAAAGATTTATTTATTTGAGAGGTAGAGTTACAGTCAGTGAGAGGGAGAGACAGAGAGAAAGGTCATCTGTCCGTTGATTCGCTCCCCAAGTGGGCGCAATGGTCAGAGCTGCGCCGATCCGAAGACAGGAGCGAGGTGCTTCTTCCCAGTCTCCCACGCGGGTGCAGGGCCCAAGGACTTGGGCCATCTTCTGCTGCTTTCCCAGGCCACAGCAGAGAGCTGGACTGGAAGAGGAGCAGCCGGGACTAGGACCAGCACCCATATGGGATGCCGGCACCGCAGGCAGAGGATTAACCAAGTGAGCCACAGTGCCGGCTCCTCATACCCATATTTTAAGATTCAACCAACACTGATTGAAAACAATTGGGAAAAATATTGCACCTATATTGAACATGTCCAGATAATTTTTGCTATCATTATACCCTAGGCAACACAAACACAGCATTTATGTTGGAGTGGGTATTATAAGTAAGCCAAGTAAGCCAGAAATGACTAAAAGTATAATACAGGAGGATGTCTGTAGGTTAGATGCAAATACCACGCTGTTTCATATAAGGGACTTGAGCATCCACAGACTCTGCACCCATAGTGTTTCTGGAACCGATCTCTTGAGGCTATTGCAGACAACTATATATGACAAAGTATAGGAAAGAGAGTGTGTGCACTGTTGTGAACAACACTTGGATTCAAAACTGAGAGCTAAACATGGCGTCTGCCATTTTAGATTAGCTCGGGAAGCCAGGTGAATTCTCTGTTGCTTCCCTTACTCTGCAAGGGAAAGTCCGGCTCACTGCACCAAAGACAAAAGCTTATTTGGGGATGATGAGCATGTTCTGCTGCTGCTGTGTGGTGTTCTTCTCTAGCAAGCTCAGGAACTGCCTCGAATTAAGAGAGGGATAAGTGAGTCTTCATCCAGTGTGGACTCAAACACCAGTCACTGAATGGCTGCCCTGGGGTCCCCCAGTGTGAACATCTGGCACTCTGCATACACTGAGGTGCCTGCTGTGATTCATGACCACTGTTAACATCATTATAAATTAACTGCAATGACCACCACACTCACAGAATCCAAAATTTTCAGTAGGAGGAAGGAAGGGTTTTAAATCATGGGTCTAACTCAGCCTGCTAGCATAAAATCACACCATCCTTTAAAAGGAAAACAAAAACTAGAACCTCGAGGTTTAGCTCCAGGTCAAGTCTCCCTTTCCCCATACCATTTCTAACCCATGGGTCAGCTTCCCCCTGACGTGTCCCACTGGGTCTCCTCAAGCCATGGTAACTGGTGCCCAGACAGAACACAGCTTCCTCTTGGCAGTTCTGTCCCAAGCACCACAAGAACTCCCTTTGCTGTCCACTCAGAGCAACATGGAAACAACCTGGAATTTTCCCAACGCCACACGTAAAATCCCTGCAGGAGAATGGGAGGTGAATAAACACAGAGCTTGAAAGAAGCCTAAAATCAGGCTGATTTACAAAGTGTGAAATTCGGATCCAGTTCTTCCCAGAGGTTGTTCTCACTCAAGTTAGTAAACCCACATGGACTCTCAGGATAGAAACACTCCACATTGTCTTCACTGTCCTGAAAAGCAATCTGTCGCAACTACAATGAACTAACCTTTGACAACGGAGCTAAAGCCAATCCCTGGAGCAAGGACAGTCTCTTCAACAAATGGTGCTGGGGAAACTTGATCTCCACACACAGAAGTATGCAGCTAGACCCCTACCTCACACCTTATACAAAAATCTACTCAAAATGGATCAAACACTTATTTATATGACCTAATACCTTCAAATTACTAGAGAACATTGGGGAAACTCTGCAAGACATTGGCATAGACAAAGACTTCTTGGAAAAGACCAAGAAGCACAGGCAATCAAAGACAAAATTGACAAATGGGATTACAAAAAGCTATGAAGCTTCTACACTGCAAAGGAAATATCCAACAAAGTGAAGAACTGTGAAACTGATAAAGGATTATTATCCAGAATCTGTAAAAAAACTTAAGAAACTCAATAACAACAAAACAATCCAGTTAAGAAAAGGACAAAAGAGGCTGGCTCTGTGGCACAGCAAGTTAAAGCCCTGGCCTGAAGCACCAGCATCCCATATGGGCGCCTATTCTAGTCTGGGCTTCTCCACTTCCGATCCAATTCTCTACTATGACCTGGGAAAGAAGTAGAAGATGGCCCAAGTGCTTGGGCCCCTGCACCCACGTGGGAGACCTGGAAGAAGCTCCGGACTTCGGATCGGCGCAGCTCCGGCTGTTGCAGCCATCTGGGAAGTGAACCAGCGGATGGAAGACCTCTCTGTCTCTACCTCTCTCTGTAACTCTGTTCAAATAAACAAAATAAATCTTTTTTTTAAAAAAAAGAAATGTACAAAAGACTTGAACTGGTATTTTCAAAAGAGGAAATTCAAATGACCAACAGACATATGAAAGAAGGCTAAGGATCACTAGCCATTAGGGAAATGCAAATCAAAACCACAATGAGGGTCTGGGGCTGTGAACCAGCAGATGGAAGACCTCTCGACCTCTCTCTCTCTGTCTCTCCTTCTCTCTGTGTGCTAATTCTGATGTTCAAATAAATAAAATTTAAAACACACACACACACCATGAGGCTTCACCTTGCCCCACTTAGAGTGGCTATCATATAGAAATCAACAAATAACAAATGCTGGTCAGCATGTGGAGGAAAAGGTACCCTAATCCACTGTTGATGGGAATGTAAAATGCTGCAGCAGTTTGGAAGATAGTATGGAGATACCTCAAAAAGTTGAAAATAGACCTACCATACGACCCTGCCATCCTGCTCCTGGGAATTTACCCAAATGAAATGAAATCAACAGGTGAAAGTATCCGTACCCCCATGTTCATTGCATCACAATTCACAATAACTAAGAAATGGAATCAACCCAGATGTCCATCAGCTTATGACTGGATAAAGAAATTATGGTATATATACACTATGGAATATTTCTTAGCTGTAAAAAAAAAAAAAGAAGGAAATCCTGTCTTTTGTGACAAAATGGATACAACTGGAAACAATTGTAGTTAGTAAAATAAGCCAGTCCCAAAAAGACAGATACCATGTTTTCCCTGATCTGTGATAACTTTTAGAACACCTAATGTATTGGAATGAAATGGACATTTTGGGATTTGATGATTATTTACAACCCTTGTCTCTACTGATGAGGAACAGTGTTTTTTCTTCATACTATTTGTTGAACTCTTTACTTAGTATATGGCTACTCTTATGAGTATAAAGTAAAATGAAAATAGATATTTGTATAAATTTATAGTGGGAATAGGAGAATGAGGAGGAAGAAGGGTGATGGCATGGATGGGAGAGAGTATAGGGTGGGAAGTATCACTATGTTCCTAAATCTGTATAGAAAATACATGAAATGTATGTGCCTTATTTTAAAAAGAAATAAAAAGTAATCTGTCCACATGCTTCTGTCGAAAATTCCTGTGACTTGGGCCCTAATTCCTCTTTTAGCAGCTTGCCTGACCAATAATCAAACAGTTGTTCATCACCAACTAATAATAATTTATTTCCAGGAAAAAACCCTGGAAATAAATCACGCAACACCAGGACTTATGATGTATCCATGAAATGGAAGATCACATAGCCATTAAAAATGTTTTCAAAGTGTGGAAAAAGGGAATTTTCAATGGCATTTAGTGAAAAAACAAGACACAAAACTGGCATACATTCTGTGATCAAATATGTTAACCAAAATAAGAGAAGTGTGATAATGTAGAGAAAAAATGAGAATATATCCACCAACCTGTTCATAATAATTATGACTGAGTGCTGATAATACTGACTTTCTATTCTACTTACATTTTACTTTAGTTTCACAATGAGCTTGCATTAATTTTTAACACAGAAATAAAATTAATTGGTTTTTTTAAGATATTGACTCTGTAGTCCAACAGGCTGACACACTTTCTCAGGCCATATCCTCCTTACTTCCAATCTAACCCTAGGCTGCTCCATCTGGGCCCGGTCTGTCCCACATACCTCACCTAAAACCTCCTTTCTGCTTGTCAGTCAAGAAATCCACATACAAAACCCAGCCAATGATGTGCCCCTTCAAAGAACCCCTCAATATCACACTTTTCAGGATGCCAGTGCCACTTCTGAATTCTCTTCCATTAAACACAGCACTCCTGTGAAAAAACCACATGTCGTGGCTGCTTTTCAATGCTGTTCCTCTTCTCCCCCTGGTTGAAAGGGTCTATATGAGCTTGGAATTAACTCAACTAATATTTATTGAGTACCCACCAGGTGCCAGGCTGCCTTCTGGCAGAAAGCAAGAGAAAAGGCATTTTAGTCTGGATGTTAGTGTGAATGTTGAGTGTCTCCCAAAGGCCCATGTGTTAAAGATGTGATCCCTGGGACCAACACTGTGGAATAATGGGTTCAACTGCTGCATCCATCACCAGCATCCCATATGAGCACAGGTTTGAGTCCAAGCTGCTCTGCTTCTGATTCAGCTCCCTGCTAAAGCACCTGGGAAAGCAGTGAAGATGGCTCAAGTGCTTAGGGCCCTGCCATTCATGTGGGAGACCCAGATAAAGTTCCTGGCTCCTGACTTGGACCTGGCGCAGCTCTAAATGTTGCAGCCATTTAGGGAGTGCACCAGTAGATGGAAGATAGATCTCTATCTCACCCTCTCTTTCTATAACTCTACCTTTCAAATAAATAAATCTTTTTCAAAAGTGTGAAATCCAAATGGCCAACAGACACATGAAAAAATGTTCAAGATCACTAGCAATCAGGGAAATGCAAATCAAAACCACAATGAGGTTTCACCTCACCCAATGGCTCACATTCAGAAATCTGCCAACAATAGATGCTGGAAAGGATGTGGGGAAAAGGGGACACTAACCCACTGTTGGTGGGAATGCAAACTGGTTAAGCCACTATGGAAGTCAGTCTGGAGATTCCTCAGAAACCTGAAAATAACTCTACCATACAACCCAGCCATCCCATTCCTTGGAATTTACCCAAAGGAAATTACATTGGCAAACAAAAAAGCTGTCTGCACATTAATGTTTATTGCAGCTCAATTCACAATAGTTAAGACCTGGAACCAACCCAAATGCCCATCAACAGTAGACTGGATAAAGAAATTATGGGATATATACTCTATAGAATACTAAACAGCAGTCAAAAACAATGGAATCCAGTCATTTGCAACAAGATGGAGGAATCTGGAAAACATCATGCTGAGTGAATTAAGCCAGTTCCAAAGGGACAAATATCATATGTTCTCCCTGATCAGCGACAACTAACTGAGCACCAAAGGGGAAACCTGTTGAAGCAAAATGGACACTATGAGAAACAGTGAATTGATCAGCCCTTGTCCTGACTGCTGATGTACAATTTAATACTTTATCCCTTTTAGTATTTTTTTTTGTCCTAGTACTATTGGTTGAACTCTGTAATTAACACACAATTATTCTTAGGTGTTCAAATTTAACTGAAAAGTGATCCCTGTTAAATATAAGAGTGGGAATAAGAGAGGAAGGAAACGCACAATTTGGGACATGTTCAATCGGACTTGCCCCAAATGGTGGAGTTAGAAACGTACCAGGGGATTCCAATACAATCCCATCAAGGTGGCATGTACCAATGCCCTCTCACTAGTCAAAGTGATCAATTTCAGTTCACAATTGATCACACTGATAGGTATAAGAGTCAAAGGGATCACACAAACAAGACTAGTGTCTGCTAATACTAACTGATAGAATCAAAAAGGGAGAGTAATCCAACATGGGAAGCGGGATACACAGCAGACTCATAGAATGGCAGATGTCCTAAATAGCACTCTGGCCTCAGAATCAGCCCTTAAGGCATTCGGATCTGGCTGAAGAGCCCATGAGAGTATTCTAGGCATGGAAAGCCAAGACACTCTGGCAAAAAAAAAAAAAAAAAAAACCTAAATGAAAGATCTCTGAGTGAGATCTCAGTAGAAAGAACAGGCCATCAAAGAAGGAGGTACCTTTCTCTGAAGGGAGGAGAGAACTTCCACTTTGACTATGACCTTGTCTAAATAAGATCGGAGTCGGCGAACTCAAAAGGCTTCCATAGCCATGGCAACTCATGACTAGAGCCTAGGGAGATTACTGGGGTCTATGCCATAAACAAGAGTGTCAGTTTGTTAAGTCAACAACAGGAGTCACTGTGCACTTACTCCTCATGTGGGATCTGTCCTTAATGTGTTGTCCAATGTGAAGTAATGCTATAGCTAGTACTGAAACAGTATTTTACACTTTGTGTTTCTGTGTGGGTACAAACTGATGAAATCTTCACTTAATATGTACTAAATCAATCTTCTGTATATAAAGATGAATGAAGATGAATCTTGTTGTGAATGGAATGGGAGAGGGAGCGGGAGATGGGAGGGGTGTGAGTGGGAGGGAAGTTATGGGGGGGAAGCCATTGTAATCTATAAACTGTACTTTGGAAATTTATAGTTACTAAGTAAAAGTTAAAAAAAAAAAGTGTGATCCCCAAAGTCTTACGTTAATGGCACTAAGAAAGTTGAAACTTACTCTAACTGTGGTATTTGGAAGTGGAACTTCCAGGATGTTAATTAGGTTGGATTGGGTTGTTAGGGTGGATACACCATAATTGAATCCTGGTGTTTTTATAACAAGTCACATAGACATCAACACACACACTATATCTCTTGCCATGCAATGATTTGCACTGCTTCAGGCCTCTACCTGCAAGAAAGCCATCATCAGAAGCCAAACCAATTGTGCTGCCTGATCTTGAACTTGAACCTTCCGAATCGCATGCCAAAATGCAGTTTCTTCATGCATCCCATTATGGTAATGAAAAGCCAACCAACACATAAGGTCTCTGTCCTCAGCAAACTGG
This sequence comes from Oryctolagus cuniculus, assembly GCF_964237555.1. NCBI lineage: Eukaryota > Metazoa > Chordata > Mammalia > Lagomorpha > Leporidae > Oryctolagus > Oryctolagus cuniculus. The sequence continues at coordinate 12,545,468 of NC_091433.1, forward strand.
TGTTCTGGTTGGGGCAACAGATAATAGCTCACCACACAAAGAAGAATGTCAGCACTGATGAATGCCCTGCCCAGAGTGACCTGGAGACTCCTGACATGGTTATTCCCCAGATCTGTGACAGCCAACCCATGAGAGAACATTTGGAGGGTGCCTTGATGTCCACATGTTTAGGAAAGCCCCATGTCTTCAGAGCTCATGCATTGGTGGTAACTGCAAGAAGATGCAAAAACTCTAGGATTTTATTGTGCTGGCATCTCATATCAGAACACTGGTTCAAGTCCCAGATGTTCTGCTTTCAATGCTGCTTCCTGCTAATGTGCCTGGGAAAGCAGCAGATGACAACCCAACTACTTGAGGCCCTGTCACCCCTGTAGAAGACCCATATGGAGCTTTAGGCTCCTCCCTATAGCCTGGAGCAGCCATGGCTGTTCTGGACATTTGGGGAATAAACCAGCAAATGAAAGATCTCTCTCCCTCTGCCTCTCCCCCTCCTTCCCTCCTTCAAATAAATAATCTTTAAAAAAAATAAGGAGCCAGCACTGTGGGGTAGTGGGTAAAGCTGCCACCTGCAGTGCTGGCATCCCATGTGGGCGCCCGTCTTGTCCTGGCTGCTCCGCTTCTGATCCAGCTCTCTGCTATAGCCTAGGAAAGCTGTAGAAGATGCCCCAAGTGCTTGAACCCCGACACCCATGTGGGATACTCAGAAGAAGCTCCTGGCTCCTGGTCCAGCTACTGCCATTGTGACCATTAGGGGAGTGAACCAGTGGACAGAATACTTTCTCTCTCTCTCTCTCTGCTTCTACCTCTATGTAACTCTGCTTGTGAAATAATAAATCTTTTAAAATTTTTTAAAAAAAGAAAAAAATTATGAGAACTCTCAAGAAAAGCAGGAAGACATGTCTACAGAGAAACAAGCTGATGCTGAGCAGTGACAAGCTGGCCCCCCATTGCTGTAATGCTCTCTCCAACCTTTGCCAGGTGATGTGAGTGGGGAGCGAGATGGGAAGACAATTGTGATGGGAGTTTTGAAACTCAAATATCTCTTAGAAAAAATAGATTCTTTTCAACATGTGCTAGGGCACCCATCCTCTTGTGTGCATTGCAATTAGTTTTGATTTTGTTTTCCATTCCGTGGAAATCAGAAGAGATTTTAAATTAGTGTGACCTGCAATGTCTTTGAGTTTCCTCAGTAAATACCTTAGAATCTGAAAGTCCTGGCAGCAGAAATGGAATGTACAATCTAGGACTGAAAGCAAAGAGAATCCAAACAGGAGAAAGAGCCTCAGACTCACTGCTGTTTCCCCAGCACCACTCTGTAGCACACACATACTTACACCTCCTCCTTTCCCAGGTAATCCATGCTGCTGCCTGAGTATTCATTCAAAAAATTCTCCTACCTTTCTGTAATTTACACACCACTGCTTCTGGACTTAAATAGGGATTTCAACCAGGCCAAAAGCTGTCACTGAATCACCGAAAGATTCATCAAACACAAAACAACACAGCAGAAAATGATCTGACGCTGATTGTAAAAGATTAAGGCAAAAGGTTGTGTCCTGAGGAAACGCTGTTTGAACAGGAAATCAAATGGCCTAAAGTGGTTGGCTGTTGGGGGGCAGGGAAAGCATAGACATAAATCAAGGACATAGCAAACTCTCAATTGCTCTCATGCCCATGGAAAATTTTTAGAGAAAACTCAAAAAAAAAAAAAAAGAAAGAAAATAAGGCTAGCCCCAAATTTATCCCAGATGTCCACTTCTGACTCCCAAAAAATGGAAGGTGAAATAGAAAAAATATTTAAAATTAATCCTTCAGGTTACATCCCCTGCTAATATGGTCCCATTAAGCTATGTTTTCTTATTTTTTAACCAAATCACTAATTTGGCACTTGAGTATATGCTATCTGATTCTCTAAGTGCATCTGGGTATAAGTTACATTTTGTTTCTCCAGCTATATCAATGGGCCTGAAGGCAGAAGCCATACCTTGTACTTGTCCTGAACACAAAGCTGCCAGTAGATGCTCAATGCTTATTTACTGGGGTCGGCGCCGTGGTTCACTTGGTTAATCCTCTGCCTGCAGTGCCGGCATCCCATATGGGCACCGAGTTCTAGTCCTGGTTGCTCCTCTTCCAGTCCAGCTCTCTGCTGTGGCCCTGGAAGGCAGTGGAGGATGGCCCAAGTGCTTGGGCCCTGCACCCGCATGGGAGACCAAAAAGAGGCACCTGGCTCCTGGCTTCTGGCCCATGCAGCACCAGCCACAGTGGCCATTTAGGGAGTGAATAGGGAGTGAACCAACAGAAGGAAGACCTTTCTCTCTCTCTCTCACTGTCTGTAACTCTACCTGTCAAAATAAAAAAAAATTAAATTTTAAAAAGTGCTTGTTTACTCTGGCTTCAGAATCAGTCCTGTCCTTAAGGCATTCAGATCTGTCTCAAGAGCCCATGAGAGTATTTCAGGCATGGAAAGCCAAGACACTCTGGCAAAAAAAAAAAAAAAAAAAAACAAACCTAAATGAAAGATCTCTGCGAGTGAGATCCCAGTAGAAAGAACGGGCCATCAAAGGAGGAGGTACCTTTCTCTGAAGGGAGGAGTGAACTTCCACTTTGACTATGACCTTGTCTAAATAAGATCGAAGCTGGCAAACTCAAAAGGCTTCCATAGCCATGGCAACTCATCACAAGAGCCTAGGGTGATTACTGACGCCATAAACAAGAGTGTCAATTTGTTAAGTCAACAACAGGAGTCACTGTGTACTTACTCCTCATGTAAAATCTCTGTCCTTAATGTGTTGTTCAATGTGAATTAATGCTATAACTAGTACTCAAACAGTATTTTACGCTTTATGTTCTGTGTGAGTGCAAACTGATGAAATCTTTACTTAATACATACTAAATGGATTTCTGTATATAAAGATAATTGAAAATGAATCTTGATGTGAATGGAATGGGAGAGGGAGCGAGAGATGGGAGGTTTGTGGGTGGGAGGGAAGTTATGGGGGGGAAAAGCCATTGTAATCCATAAGCTGTACTTTGGAAATTTATATTTACTAAATAAAAGTTTTAAAAAGTGCTTATTTACTGATGGATTGAAATATAAACTTTAAAAATGTGAATATATAGGCTGGCTCCATGGTTCACTAGGCTAATCCTCTGGCTGCAGCACTTGTACCCTGGGTTCTAGTCCCAGTTGGGGTGCCGAGTACTAGTCCCGGTTGCTCCTCTTTCAGTCCAGCTCTCTGCTGTGGCCCAAGAAGGCAGTGGAGGATGGCCCAAGTGCTTGGGTCCCTGCACCTACATGGGAGACCAGGAGGAAGCACCTGGCTCCTGGCTTCCAATCGGCATAGCGCTGGCCGTAGTGGCCTTTAGGGGAGTGAACCAATGGAAGGAAGACCTTTCTCTCTTTCTCACTGTCTGTAACTCTTACCTGTCAAATAAAAATAAAAAAGTATATATATATATATGTATATATATATATATATAGAGAGAGAGAGAGAGAGAGAGATAATTTCACAGGCATTGTGTTGAAGAAGGGTTTATGAAGCTACTGGTGATCATTATACTGGTAAATAAACAGCTCTTCACAGTTTACAAAGCACTTTCACAAACTTTATCTCAACTCCCATAATAGCCATGTAACTTAAGTATCGAGGTTAATTCTCTAGTCCCAGCCCCTTCCTGAGAGTATAACAAGATGGACTAATTACTCAGTTCTTAGAAGAATATACCTGCTCTTACCCTGGGAATCCTGGATAAAGCTGTGTTAGCAGAAACCGGTCACAGCCCAACTCCTTGCACATCCTCAGACAGAGTCTGAGCAGCAGCAATGAATGGCAATGTGAACTTACCTGCAAGGGAAGCTGTGGGTCTCATTGTTCATGTTGCTACTGTTGGTTAGTTGCTGGGGCTCTTGTGTTTTATTTTGTGTTTTACCTAACATAATCTTTAATAGTTTATTCCCCTGGCTCCCAAATATCTGACACTTCAAAAATACTAAAATGAGCTGGAAACAAAAACTAGAAAGTAGTTTGTGCAGCAACCTATACTAGCTCAACTTTTTTGACAACAAATCTGTAGTTTGAGTGAAGAAACTCATGAATAAAAATGTTTTTACCATATTCCTAGGCCAAATTTTTTATTGTAAAGGCTTTGAAAATTGAGTTTGGAATTGTACAATACTCAAAATTTTTGGAGACTTTTCATTTTACAATATCTATAACTTATTTGAGTACATTGGAATAAGAAGTAGTGTGTGTGTGTGTGTGTGTGTGTATGCATGTGTGTCCAAATTTGTTTTACTCACCAAATAGGATAGGTAAGTTAACATTTGAAGAATCTTAATCAGAAATAGGTATGCCCCTCCTGGGGCTGGTGCTGTGCCAAGTAGATTAAGCATCTGCCTGAGGCGCTGGCATCCCATATGGGTGCCGTTTTAAATCCTGGCTGTTTCACTTCTGATCCAGCTCTCTGCTGATGGTCTGGGAAAGCAGTGGAAGATGGCTTAAGTGCTTGGACCCCTCTACCTGTGTGAGAGACCTAGAAGAAGCTCCTGGTTTCTGGCTTTGGATCAGCCAAGCTCTGGCTGTTGTGGCCATTTGGGGCATGAAGCAGCAGATGGAAGACATCTCTGTCTCTCCTTCTCTCTGTAACTCTGCCTCTCTAGTAAATAAATCTTAAAAAAGAAAGAAAGAAAGAAATAGGTACCCCTAGAATGTTAGTCAGCATTTGAAAGATCCTCTCACTAGACCCAACTCCCAAAATCATATGAGAATCATTTTACAAATCAAATTCTTAATCTATATTTTAAGGTTCATTAACTTAGCATAAAAGATATTTGGAATAATTTCTCACTATTGATATGAGTATCATTGAAACATGTAGACTGGCTAGAAACAACGCAGGCATCTGTCTGGTATATAATAAATAGGTATAGACTCTTGGAGTCCAATAGTCTACTGCAATGGAACACCTTAGCCTATGTCTTATTTTAATATGAGACATTTAATAAGAGCCAACTAGAAAGCTGGCCAATTAATAAACATTTCCTGCAAGGTACTTTTTTTTGAGGATTGATTCATTTGTTCATTCATTTAAAAGGCAGAGTTAAAAAGACAGAGGAAGACACAAAGAAAAATCTTCCATTCACTGGTTCACTCCCCAAATGGCCTCAATGGCCAGGGCTTATCCAGAACAAAGCCAGGAACCTGGAACTCCAACTGGGTCTCCCACATGGGTAGCAGGGGCCCAAGCACATAGGTCATCTTCTGCTGCCATCCCAGGTGCACTATCTGGGAGCTGGATTGGAAGTGGAGCCACTAAATCTCCAGCTGGGCTCACATGGAATTCTGGCATCACAGGCAAAAGCTTAAATCACTGAGCCACAAAGCCAGCCCCCTGCATGGTACTTTTAAGAGTGTCAAAGGACATGGAAATAATGGCTTCACCAAGATTACAATACCAAACCTATGGCTGCTGTGGGTTCTGCTTTCTAATAAATGTTGGCACAACAGCAGAATTCACCATAACTTCATGGGAATCTATCACCTGATCTCACAATTATGGGGGAGATATGGAACCACAACTCTCATCTACTATAATCCTTGAATACAACCAATATCCACCAAATCAACATGACTTGGTGTAGGAAAGTTTGCAACAGCTCAACTTGTATTTAAATTATAGAATATGTTTGGAGTACACTAATGTTTGTGCTTCTCTGCTTGCGCTGCAGCCCATAATAAAAGACACTTTGCTGCTTCTCCTTATGTGGGAGAGTTCAGAGGAGGACATGTCTGCCCCCACTCCACTTCCATCTTCCTACTTGCTCTGCTGTATTTGAGAGTGGCTAAATAGGCTGGAGCTTGGACACCCACTGTGATAATTGTGGACTGTGATTATGTTAATGGCTATTCTGGACATTCACTTTCCCTCTTTCCACTTCCTCTTTTGCTTCTTTTTTTGGGTACAAAAGGCACTCCTGAGCTTTAGAGCTGCCTTGTGTTAGACACATCTGGCAAGGTTCTAGCACCTGTTGCTGAAGGCAAATGTTCCTAGCACACTGATTTTCTCTATATGGGCCATAACTATGGTGCCCATTCATTCATTCATATGGTGGCCAGTTAGCAAATGGATTGGCAATCTATTCTGCTGTCTCAGTCAAGTAGTTTATTATTCCCCCTTGACCCATCCCGGCCCCCACACATCATACATATTATAGATATGAAGATTCTGATTCAAGTCCAACCCATGGACTCCAGTTCATCTTGAAAAAGGTGATAATAGCTTGTTGAGAGCCTGCCTAGGCATCACTTAATAAAATAGTTCTTCTTCATTGGCTAATGATTTCTATGTGTATACCCTGCTGGTCAGAAACTCAAAGAGGAAAAGTGTGTGGCCCCCTGAACCTTTACCAGAATACTCTATACTAATCAAAATCACTTTTTAACAATACTTAATAGCATAATAAAATATTTACAATCCAATTGAAAGGGAAAAAAATCTTCTGCTCAAGAGGATATGTGGTACAGTTTCAGTTATTTTCACATAAAACGGATAATGAAAGGAAATACACCAAAAATGCCTATAAGCCTATCTCAGAGACAACACTGCAAAAGATTTTTATTTTCATCATTATACTTCCAAATGCTTTAAAACTAACAAAAACCATTTATAATGAGTGAAAAAGTACTACTGTAGCAATTTAAAAATTCACATTATCAGGGCAGGCCGTATATCCCATGGGATATATTCTGATAGGAATATAATAGGAGTCACATTAGTTTCTAGCAAATGTAAAATTGCTATGTTTTAAAAATGGGTTGCAATGCTGGCAACACATATCAGTGCCAGTTTGAGTCCCCTCTGCCCCGCTTCTGATCCAGCTCCCTGCTAATGCACCTAGAAAAGCAGTGGAGGGTTCCCTAAGTCCCTAGGCCAATGCCATCCATGTAGGAGACTGGAAGAAACTCCTGGCTCCTGGCTTTGGCCACCCCAGGTCATTGCGGCCATTTGAAGAGTGAACCAGCAGATGAAAGATCCCTTTCCGTCTCTTTCTTCTCTGAACTGTCTTTCAAATAAATGAAAATCTTTTAGAAAATTACTTATTTGAGAAGCAGAGAGTAACAGAGGGCTCCCATACACTGATCCACTCCCCCAGATGCACATAATGGCTGGAGCTGGGCCAGCTCCAACCCAAGAGCCAGAAAACTGAACCCAGGTCTCCCACATGGTGTCAGGAACCCAATTACTTGATCTTTCACCACTTCCCCCCAGGGCTTGCATTAGCAGGAAGCTAGAGTTAGGAGCCAGAAGCAATTATTGAACACAGGTACTCAAATATGTGATATCAGCATAACAGGAAACTTAACTGCTAAACCAAATGCCTATCCCTAATCATTCTCTTAAAACTAGTGAAATTAATTTCAATAGATTTAACTCAATACAACCAAAATATTATCACTTGAATGTAAACTCAAAAATTAGTGAAATATTTTTATTCTCTTTTGTAATAAACCTTTAAAACGTAGGGTATATCACATACATAGAGAACTAGCCACATTTCAAACTTACTGCACTTCAAGGGTTCTGTAGCCCCAAGCCATTGTCATTTCTGCAGTGAACAGCACAGCTCTGTATTCCAGCAATGGAAGAATTGACAAAGAGCATGATGCCAGGAGAGTAAAGTTCTTTTTAGGGTACTTTAGACCTTGACTTTTTTTTTTTTTTTTTTTTTTGACAGGCAGAGTGGACAGTGAGAGAGAGAGACAGAGAGAAAGGTCTTCCTTTGCCGTTGGTTCACCCTCCAATGGCCGCCGCAGCCAGCACGCTGTGGCCGGCGCACCACACTGATCCGATGGCAGGAGCCAGGTGTTTCTCCTGGTCTCCCATGGGGTGCAGGGCCCAAGCACTTGGGCCATCCTCCACTGCACTCCCTGGCCACAGCAGAGAGCTGGCCTGGAAGAGGGGCAACCGGGACAGAATCCGGCACCCCCACCGGGACTAGAACCCGGTGTGCCGGCGCTGCAAGGCGGAGGATTAGCCTAGTGAGCCGCGGCGCCGACCAAGAACTTGACAATCTTACTGTCACATTTTAAAGTTGGCACTCAAAAGAGCCCTGTTTTTAAAGTAAATATTCACCTTGTACTCATCTATTAGTCACTGAGCTATGATCATATGTCAAACACTTGGGCTGGCAGTTGAAGATAAAGAAGTGAGCCTGGCCCGTCTGGTCTGCTCGTAGGAGAGATGAATGACAATCAGATGATTACAGTGGGGTGTGGCATTGACACAGCGCAGACTTCCTGCAGGAGCAGACATTTGAGTTCATCCTCAAGGGGCACTGAGAGTCCTGGCAGAGGCAGGCTGGTAGTACAGGGAGGGCAGATGCCATGGGGAGGGAGAAACTTTTGAGAGTCAAGGTCATGGTTTCATTATGCAGATTTTAGTCACTATAGCTAAATACCTAAGGCAAGGAAGGTGGTTTATTTTGGCTCATGGTTTTGGAAGTCCACAGTCCAAGATCAGGCAGCCCCATTAGTCTGGTCATCTGGTGAGGCTGGATGATGGCAATGCAGTTGGTGAGCCAGGAAGCAGAGCAAGTGTCAAGGTCCAACTCTAAGACTTTTATAACCAACCCGCTACCAAGAACTACCTTCCAAGGGCACAACCCCCATTGACCTAGGGAACTTACACTGGGTCTACCTCCTGAACACTGTAACTGGATTAAGTCTCCACCCTCTTAGAACCATTAATTTATGATTTTAGGAATTAAACATATGCATGAATGTGGGAAACAAATCATGTTTCAGTCATAGCGATCGTATTTCAGAAAGTCAACCTTGGCTGCTATGTGGAAGGTGCACTGGAACCATAGAGTGATAGGCAGGTGAGAACCAGTTAGGAACCAGCTGAGAACCACAGTGGCAGTAAGGAATAGAGACATGTGAACAGAGGTAAATAATAACAAACCTTGGCAGTGACAGGAGGAAGGGTGGGTAGGAAGGAGGAGTTTTTAGTACTGCATGTCCCTGAGTGGCTGTCTGAATAGACAGTCATGACCATAAACAACGGGAGCTATACTGTCCACGTAGATAAGACTATGCAACCATGAAATCAGCAGCTCCACCTTTCACACTCATCCAGAACAAGGCCTGAACCCCACTCTCTCTCCATAACCAGCTCCGCTGCCCTGATAATGGTCCTGTGTTCCTCAGTACTGGGACCCCACTATGGCACTTTGCCTTGACTTGGGATCTCTTGCAGCTTCAGCCACCTCACAGCCCCTGTCCTGTGTCCCTGACCTACATGCTCAGAGCCACAGCAGTCATTCTGTCCATCCACCTTCTAGAATGTTTTCTCCTGCCAGGGTACCGGGGTCATTTCCAGTCATCCCTCCTAAAATTTTTTCTCAAATATAACTTCCAAATGACTCAAAAAAGTAATTTCAGCAATACCAAAGTATTCACATTTTCCTTCTAGTGTCAAAATCATATTTCCAGCAAATGTAATTTGTTGTACTAGGTACAAATGTCCAGCATACAGCAAAAAATAGCAGTAATGTTAGTCACATTCCTAGAGAACTATTCAGTTTTCAAGGCACTTCAGTAGTTTACAATTGCTCTCAAAGCAACGTCCCAACTCCTATTTTGATATGCCAGGATCTTTCCTCCCCAACTCCCTGCCCCATCTCGGCCTACCCTGCCTCAGATCCTGCTTTCTAATCAGACTCACAGCTCCTGGCCTGCACTGGTCTCCCTCTTCCTCTCACCTCCACCTGTACCTTCTACTTGTGCTGTATCTTATACCTGAAAAGCTTTCCCCTGTCTTTGTTACCTTGCCCCTTTCTTTTCTTCCTATAATTAAAGAAAATGCTAGGCCCAGCCCAGGTTAAAGCTCCTGTCTCTGCCTTGGGATCTGTTAGCCACTTGCATGTACCTTCTTTGAGCCTGGCCACTGTTGGGTAGAAGAGCCTGCCTGCCTCCCTCCCTGAGTAGATTCTGAGCAACTTGGGAACCCATTCTGTGTCTTACTCATCCTTATCTCTCTTTTCACACAAGGTCTAGCACACATGTGGAATGGAAGAACAGTACCTCAACCCTACTCTTGGTCATAGGAGTGGGTTGAACAGGACTCAAAAAAATATATTCAAATGCCATTCCCCAGTCTCTGTGATGTGACCTTATTAAGAAGGATGGTCTTGGCAGTTGTAAGTAAAGGATGCAGATTAAGATAATCGTGGATTTAGGATAGGCCCTTAGATCAATGACCGATGTCTTTAAAAGGGAAAGGAAAGGGACATTTGAGACACATAGGGAAACACTCGGGGTGGGAAGCCGCATGAAGAGAGACAGAGACTGGAGTGATGCAGCTACAAGCCAAGGAATGCCGAAGAGTGGTGGAGGCTCCTAAAGCTGAGACAAGAATGAAACAGAGTCACCCTCGGAGCCAGACCAAGGAAACTGTTGGCACTTTGACTTTGGGCTTCTAGCCTTCAGAATTGTGAGAGAATGAATTCTGTTTTAAGCTACCTTGTTTGTGGTTATTAATAACAAGTTTTAGAAATGAAATAAAGGGAAATAAGTAGCAAGTGTCATGTGAGCACATGGGTGGAATGTGCACCCATGTGAATGGACTGTGCACACACAGCAAGTTGAATGGGCATGCACATATGAATGGCATATGAACACACACAATTATAATGTGAACACACATCAATGGAATGTGAACATATACGTGAATGTGCACAAGGCATGACAGTATAATGTCTCTCCTTAGACACTTGGGAAAAAAATACTTACGTGTATGAAGCTGTTTGATTTTAGAAATTCCTGTAAATATATCACCTGCTTCACTTCCCACATAGACACACACTCCACAGCCCCAACCCTAGGAGGAGACTCATCCAACAGTTTCAAGCAAGCTGCTAGGAAGAAGCAAGCTCCAGGAGAAAGGACAGGGACACCACTGCAGCCAACCGTGCAGCACAGCCGGCTGCCAGATGTGAGCCACCATTATATGTTGAAAAGGTAGGAACACATCACTGTGTGTACCACTGCTTACACTGTTAGCTGAGGGGGAATTCCACAGTCACCTACAGACTTTTACTCCAGCCTGGGGAGCTGACTAGGGTCTGAGCAACTGTCAGGCTTGGAGCAGGGAAGCCAACCTTCTTCTTCCTCTCTCTGCTCCTGTAGGGTGTCAGACTCAGCAGCACAAAGTCTGTTCCACTCTCTTCCACTCTGTGCCATCTTCTTAAAGAGAAATGGGAGGAGACTGCAGCAGCCAGCGTCACTGGTGATAGTGCCCGAGAGAAACTTGTGGGCCACACAGACTTAGAGTCTGGCCTGGAGCACTAGCTGGGGGCAGGGTGCCCACCTAAACCTGTGAAGCAAGAGTACACTGCATGCTTCCCATCCCCCACACACAAGGGCTCTCAGTGAGTAGTAGAGCAAAAGCGCCATCTTAGAAGATGAGTACAAGCTGCCATGGCTCATACGTGTATGAGTAGGAGATTTTATTTGAGGGATGAATCCATGGTCTCCACCACTTTGAGTCTGGTCTGGAGGGTTGGCAGGGGATGAGGTGCCCACTGAAGCCTGTGAGACACTCCCCTTCTCCTTGTATCACTGGCACTTGTACTCGGGCTGCCAAGGTGGAACACAGGCAGCTGGCTCTGGGAATGCCTTGGCTCTCTCTGTGGATGAAGCAACCTCACAGATCAGAGTGAATCCCCTGTGCCTTGTGACTTTCGGAGTCCTGTGCTATGAATGTGGGAATTTTGTGATTGTTCCATAGGTCATGGTATATAGATGGGTCTCTGGTAAATCACTGTATCTTGCTTCAGAGGCTCAGATTTCACTGAGTGCCTGGGGTGGGGCATTGCAGAGGGTTCTGTGCTCATATTGAAGACCACACAGATCCTTTGTGTAGTTCTTGAGAATGTGTGGGTGCAGTGTGTAGCTACTGTGGGCTTACCATGGGCATTGATCTCCTTGGCAGAGAGGAGGTAATGCAGTTTTTTTTTTTTTTTTTTTGACAGGCAGAGTGGACAGTGAGAGAGAGAGAGAGAAAGAAAGGCTTCCTTTGCCGTTGGTTCACCCTCCAATGGCCGCCACACTGCGGCCGGCGCACTGCGCTGATCCGATGGCAGGAGCCAGGTACTTCTCCTGGTCTCCCATGGGGTGCAGGGCCTAAGCACTTGGGCCATCCTCCACTGCACTCCCTGGCCACAGCAGAGAGCTGGCCTGGAAGAGGGGCAACCGGGACAGAATCCGGCACCCCAACTGGGACTAGAACCTGGTGTGCTGGCGCCACAAGGCGGAGGATTAGCCTAGTGAGCCGCGGCGCCGGCCAGGTAATACAGTTAACCCAACAGCCAAATTGACCATAATCTCCCCCCATCAGCTGACAATAGAGGAGATCTACCACATCCAACATGGGTGTCACCCTGGACTCTTGTGCCATAGCCAAGAACAGACTGAAGCTCTTGGTCCCACCCAGCACACATCTCTGAATATCTAAAGTAGGAACAGGCGTTTCACTGGACACAGAGCTATATTTCAAAGATAAAAGCCATCAGAGGAGAAAACAAGAAGCTCCACGAATGCCTAAAAATGAACGTAGAAACATGAGAAACAAGAACAAGCAAGACAGCGTGACTTCCCTAAAGGAACACAATAATGCTTCAGTATTAGGATACAAAGACAGAGGTCGATGAAATGCCTGACAAAGCATTCAAAAGAATAATCATAAGATTACTGAAAAACAATGAGAAGCAAATTCATGAGCTAAAGAAATCTATACATGACAAGAATGAAAAGTTTTACCATGAAATAGAGATTTTAAAGAGAAATCAATATGAAATATTAGAAATGAAGAATTTAATATGTCAAGGAAAATACAGTGGAGGAGCTGGCACTGTGGTGCAGTAGGTTACTCCTCCACCTGCAGTGCTGGCATCTCATATAGGCGCCAGTTTGAGTCCTTGCTGCTCCACTTCCAATCCAGCTCTCTGCTACAGCCTGGGAAGGCAGTGGAAGATGCTCCAAGCCCCTGTGCCCCTGCACCCACATGGGAGACCTGGAAGAGGCTCCTGGCTCTTGGCTTCAGATTGGCCCAGTTCTGGCTGTTGCAGCCATTTGGGATGTGAAAGAGCAGATGAAAGACCTTTTTCTCTGTCTCTTACTCTCACTCTGTAGCTCTACCTCTCAAATAAATAATTTTTAAAAATACAGTGGAAAACCTTAGCAACAGACTTGGTGAGCAGAAGAAAGAATATCAGAACTAGAAGACAAATCTTTGGAAATATATCAGACAGAAAAAGAGGAAATTAGAAAAATTAAAAACAGTATTGGAGTCCGTGTGGGGCGAGCGAGCTGAGTGGTTGTGTGGACGCGTCTCGGGAACCGGTAGCGCTTGCAGCATGGCTGACCAACCGACTGAAGAGCAGATTGCAGAATTCAAAGAAGCTTTTTCACTATTTGACAAGGATGGTGATGGAACTATAACAACAAAGGAATTGCGAACTGTAATGAGGTCTCTTGGGCAGAATCCCACAGAAGCAGAGTTACAGGACATGATTAATGAAGTAGATGCTGATGATAATGGCACAATTGACTTCCCTGAATTTCTGACAATGATGGCAAGAAAAATGAAAGACACAGACAGTGAAGAAGAAATTAGAGAAGATTCCGTGTGTTTGATAAGGATGGCAATGGCTATATTAGTGCGGCAGAGCTTCGCCATGTGATGACAAACCTGGGAGAGAAGTTAACAGATGAAGAGGTTGATGAAATGATCAGGGAAGCAGATATCGATGGTGATGGTCAAGTAAACTATGAAGAGTTTGAAGAGTTTGTACAAATGATGACAGCAAAGTGAAGACATTGTACAGAATGTGTTAAATTTCTTGTACAAAATTGTTTATTTGCCTTTTCTTTGTTTGTAACTTATCTGTAAAAGATTTCCCCCTACTGTCAAAAAAATATGCATATATAGTAATTAGGACTTCATTCCTCCATGTTTTCTTCCCTTATCTTACTGTCATTGTCCTGAAACCTTATTTTAGAAATTGATCAAGTAACATGTTGCATGTGGCTTACTCTGGATATATCTAAGCCCTTCTGCACATCTAAACTTAGATGGAGTTGGTCAAATGAGGGAACATCTGGGTTATGCCTTTTTTTAAGTAGTTTTCTTCAGGAACTGTCAGCATGTTGTTGTTGAAGTGTGGAGTTGTAACTCTGCATGGACTATGGACAGTCAACAATATGTACTTAAAAGTTGCACTATTGCAAAAACGGGTGTATTATCCAGGTACTCGTACACTATTTTTTTGTACTGCTGGTCCTGTACCAGAAACATTTTCTTTTATTGTTACTTGCTTTTTAAACTTTGTTTAGCCACTTAAAGAAAATCTGCTTATGGCACAATTTACCTCAAATCCATTCCAAGTTGTATATTTGTTTTCCAATAAAAAAATTACAATTTACCCAAAAAATAAAAAATAAAAAAATAAAAAAAAAAAACAGTATTGGAGATTTATGGGATACTATCAAATGACCCAACATATGGGCCTTTGGAGTTCCTGAAGGTGTGGAAACAGAGAATGAATTAGAAGGCCTATTCAGTGAAATAATAACAGAAAACTTCCCTAATTTGGAGAAAGAAAAGGACATCCAAATACAGGAAGCACATAGAAACTCCAAATAAACATGACCAGATCTTCACCATGACACATTGTAGTCAAGCTTTCAACAGTAAAACACAAATAAAAGATTCTAAATTGTATACAAGAGAAACACCAGATTACCTTCAGAGGATCTCTATTTAGACAGAAAGATGAGACAAAAAGATGATTTCTCATCAGAAACCCTACACTCTAGAAGACAATGGAGAGACAAAGTCCAAGTCTTTAGAGAAAAAAAAAGTCATCCCAGAATACTGTACCCTGCAAAGCTCTCATTTATGAATGAAAGTGAAATAAAACCTTCCATAATAAGCAGAAATTAAAAGAATGTCACACTTTGTCCAGCCTTACAAATGAGGCTTAAAGATGTGCTATACACAGAAACAGAAAGATAGCCAGCATTATGAAAGAATGTGAAGGCAGAAAATCTATTTAACATACAAAAGAAATACAAAGCAAACAATAGGAATATTTATGGAAAATGGCAGGGACAAGTCATTACTTATCAATAAGACCCTTGAAAGCGAATGGTCTAAACTCACCAATTAAAAGATACAGACTGACTCTGTCTGGGGATTAAGATGGCAACGTGGAGAGGGAGCTTGCTGCTCTAGTCTAAGAGAAGATAGTTTTTAAAAAGTGGAAAGAATGCAGTCTCAGAAGAGTTAGGGTGGAAAAGGCAGAGGAAACTAAGCAAATTAGAGGGACACAGTGGACCTACAAGGAGGGTGTGGACACCCACAACTGAGGACTCCAGCAGCCGAGAACCTCTGTACCAGCATTGGAAAGTGAGGTGAGACCACACTGCAGCAGTCCCAGCCACTGGTGAAAAAAGTGCAGGAAGAGCCTAAAGGGAATCCAGCATGGAGCCCCTGTGGGAGAACATGCACCTGCCAAACTAGAGGAGGAAAAACAAAGGGAGGGGCACATTTTCTCTTCCCAATCACGCTGCAACTGTGTCGTGTAACAAGCATATAGAGAGCAGGTGTGTCCACACCCAGCAACCAGCCAAGTGGAGACTCCCGAGTCAGGTGGGGAGAACACACTCAGAACAGAGAGGGGGCTGGGTGCTTGTGCCTGTGGGAGGCTTGTGTGCCACAACTGTGAAAACACTGAGGCTGCGTGGGAGGACCCAGGGTGTGGCTGGGATTTTGGGCAGTAACTGTGGGAGGCTCCACACAATCAGGGCTCCCTGGTTACCTGGTGAGGGACATTGCTGGGGAATCTGAACTTTCACTGAGGCCTGCACAGATCCTTTGTGTGGCGCTTGTGGGAGAGTGGACAAATAATACGCCCACTGAGGCTAGGGCCCAGGCACGTTCTCCTATCAGAAGAGCTCAGATGAGTCTATGTCAACAGACAAGAGCAAATTCCATATGCTCTCCCTGATCTGTAAGAATAGAGCACCTAAAAGGAAACCTGTAGAAGTGAAATTGACACTTTGTGAAGCAATGACTTGAACAGTCCTTGTCTTGACTGTCAAGGAAGTTTTTTCTCTCTCTTTCTTCTTTATACTATTTGTTGAACTCTTTACTTGCCATGGGACCCAAATCCCATTAAGCTGGGTGGTAAAAAATGCCATCTTAAGTGTTAAAATGACCGTATTAAGTGTTAAAGTGGTCATATAGATAGGATTAAGTGTTAAAGGGATCATATAAATAAGATCAAATATCTGGTAAACATAATATATAGAATTAAAAAGGAGAGGATGTCCCAACGTGGGAAGCAGTCCACACATCAGACTCAAAGAATGACAATTGCTTTAAACAGCACCAGCTCTCTGACCATAGAATCAGCCATTGAAGCATTCTGGTCTGGCTGAAAAGCCCATGAGAGTATTTCAGGCATGGAAAGCCAACACACTGGCAAAAAAAAAAAAAAATCCTACATGATGGATCTCTGTGAGAGAGATTCTAGAGGAAAGAAGTGGCCAAGAAAGAAGGATGTACTTTTCTCTGAATGGAGGAGAGAACATTCATTTTGCTTATGACCTTGTCTAAATACTGATGGAGACTGTGGATTCAAAAGGCTTCCATAGCCTAGGCAGCTCATGTCAATAACCTCAGGTGGTCACTGACATGATATGTAAGAGTGCAAATTGTTGAAATCTTTATTTAGTATAGACTCAGTCTTCTGTGTATAAAATTAATTGAAGACAAATCTTAGGAATGGAATGAAGAATGAGACTGGGAATGGGAGAGGGAGCAGGAGGTGGGGTGGGAGGGCAGGTATGGTGGGAAGAATCACTATATTCCTGAGGTTGTACTTATGAAATTTGTATTCATTAAATAAAATAGTTCTTTGGGGAAAAAAAGACTGGGTATTCATGAAATACCAAAGTTCTGTAATTATATATAAATATATAATTAATATATATGTGTGTGTATATATATATATATATATACACACAATTTCTACAGCAGCCTTGAAGGTAGCCACTTATGGTGAATGTGAATTTCTGTAGGTCAATCAAAGAGAATGTTGATTTTATTTCCCCTAGTACTGGTTGTGCCTCTAGGCTGATTAACCTGAAGTTTCTATGTGTTAAACTTTGATTTTACTCACAAAACCTTAGTAGCTTTAATATGGGACTTTTTGATACAGGACTAGCAGGCAATACTGGAAATATTTTAGCCCTCATAGCACTAATACTCTGGGCACCTAAATTTGATCACTAGCCATGTTCTCACAATGCATATCTAGTGGTAATTAGTGCATTGTAATTGATGAAGAAGTATTGAAGTATTACACCCTTCTAAACAAAACTGCTAATAGCTGAAAAAGAGAGGGAAAAGTGCCAGTTACTAAACTTTAAGTGATAAAAAGAGTATGTTACAATCAGTGATTATAATTGCACTGTTTTGGGATTTGTAAAAACATTTCCAGAATCATAATTTGAGAGATTGAAAGAAATATCAAATGTGTGATTTTGGATATTAGTCTCTTAATTAAGACATAATACATTAAAAACTTCCTTTAGAACTTTTCACAAATATAGGAATAGATTTTTTTCCTTTGCAGAATCTGCAGTGATTATGTTCCCAAATTAACTTGAACTTGGTTTTTTTTTTTAACTTTTATTTAATGAATATAAATTTCCAAAGTACAGCTTATGGATTACAATGGCTTCCCCCCCCCCATGACTTCCTTCCCACCTGCAACCCTCCCATCTCCCGCTCCCTCTCACCTTCCTTTCACATCAAGATTCGTGTTCAATTATCTTTATATACAGAAGATCAATTTAGTATATATTAAGTAAAGCTTTCAACACACAAAAACACAAAGTGTAAAATACTGTTTGAGTACTAGTTATGGCATTAAATCACAATGTACAGCACATTAAGGACAGAGATCCTACATGAGGAGTAAGTGCACAGTGACTCCTGTTGTTTACTTAACAAATTGACACTCTTGTTTATGGCGTCAGTAATCACCCTAGGCTCTTGTCATGACATGTATCATTCTTGAGTCTTTCTTTAAAGTTAATTAAGCTTCTCAAAAAAAGAATGCTTAAAAAATGAAATCAACTTCAAGATGCAATGACTTTGAACAGCCCTTGTCTCGACTGTTGAGGAACATTTTTTTTATACAATTTGTTGAACACTTTACTTAGTATAGAGTTAATCTTCTCTGTATAAAATTTATTGAAAATAGATCTTAGTAAAAAATAAGACTGGGAATAGGAGATGGGGGAAGAAGTGGGTTGGGAGTGTTGGTGGGAGGCTGGGTATAGTGGGAAGAATCACTATGTTCCTAAAGTTGTATTTATGAAATGCTTGAAGTTTTCATTCCTTAAATAAAAGGCTTCTTTGAGAAAAATAATTTTTTGAAAGCTGCAATAAACATAGGGGGTACAGATATCTCTTTCATGTATAAATTTCATTGTCTTTGGGTAAATTCCCAGGAATGGGATGGCTGGTTATTTCAGATTTCTGAGTAATATCCATACTGTCTTCCACAATGACTGGTATTAGTTTCCATTCCTATCAACAGTAGGTTAATGTACCTTTTCGCCCACATAATTCCCAACATAAATGGTTTGTTAATTTTTAGATGACAGCCCCTCTAAATAGGGGGAGGTAAAACCTCACTGTGGTTTTGAATTGCATTTCCCAATGGCTAGTGATCTTGAGAATTTTTTCATGTGTGTTAGCAATTTGAATTTCTTCTTTTGAAAATGCCTGTTCAAGTCCTTTTGCCCACTTGAGTTTCTTGAGCTCTTTATAGATTCTGGATGTTAATCCATTATCAGTTACATAGTTTGCAAGTATTTCCTCACATTCTGTTGCCTCTTCACTTCATTGTGCTTATTTTGCAGTGTAGAAAAATTGTAGCTAGATATAATCCAATTTGTCTATTTTGGCTTTGATTGCCTGTGCTTCTGTGTTTTTTACAAGAAGATTTTGCCTATGCTAGTGTCTTACATAGCTTCCCTGATGTTTTCCACTAGTAATTTGATGGTATCAGGTCATAGATTTAAATCCTTGAACCACTTTAACTTGATTTTTATGTAAGATGTAAGGTAGGGTCTTGTTTCACACTTCTGCACATGGAGATCCAATTTTCCCAGCACCACTTCTTGAAGAGACTGTCCTTTCTCCAGGGATTTAGCTCCTTTGTCAAAGATTAGGTGGTTGTAGATGCATGGACTGATATTTGAGGTTTCTATTCCGTTTCATTAGTATATATGTCTATTTTTGTACCAGTACCAGGCTGTTTTGTTTATAACTGCCCTGTAGTATATCTTGAAATCTGGTATTGTGATGCTTCTGGCTTTGTTTTTGCTGTTTAAGATTGCTGTAGCTATTGAGAGATTTTGTGTTTCCATATGAATTTTAGCATCATTTTTATAGATTTTTCATTTTTGTATTTTGATCTGTATTTTGTTTGTATTTTGATTGGGGTCAGATTTAATTTGTAAGTTTCTTTGCATAGTATGGATATTTTGATTACATTCTTCCAATTTACAAACATGGAAGATTCTTCCTTTTATGTCTTTTTTATTTCATTCTTTAATGTTTTATAATTTTCATTGAGAAGTTCATTCCCCTCCTTGGTCAAATTTATTCCACAGCTAAATTTTTTGTAGCTATTGTGAATGGCATTGACCTTACACATTCTTTCTCAGCCATGGCATTGTTTATGTACACAAGGCTGTTGATGTGTGTTGATTTTATCCTGCAAAATTTTACCAGATTCTTGTGAGGTCCAATAGTCTCTTATTGGAATCTTTTGGTTCTACATGTAGGATTGTGTCATCTGCAAATAGGGATCATTTAACTTCATCCTTTCCAAATGTATCCCTTTGATTTCTTTTTCTTGCCTAATGGCTCTGCCTAAAACTTCCAGAACTATATTGAGCAACAACGGTGAAATTGGGCATCCTTGTCTGGTTCCAGCTTTTAGAGCATCCAATGATGTTGACTGTGGGTGTGTCATATATTGCCTTGATTATCATGAGGACTTTAGCTTCTGTACCCATTTACTTCAGTTTTTTAGATTGGAAGGATATTGTAGTTTATCAAATGCTTTATCTGCATCTATTGAGATAATCCTACTGTTTTTATTCTTCAGTTTGTTTATATGATATATCACATTTATTGATTTGTGTATATTGAACCACCCTGCATTCCAGGGCTAAATCCCACTTTGTCCAGGTGAATGAGCTTTCTGATGTGTTGATGTATTTGATTAGCTAATATTTTGCTGAGGATCTTTGCATTTCTGTTCATCAGTGATATTGGCCTATCAGTCTCCTTTTTTCTTGAATCTTTTTCTGGTTTGAGATTAATGTGATGCTGGCCTAATAGCAGTTTGGGAGGATTCCCTCCCTTTTAATTGTTTATAATAGTTTGAGAAGAATTGGAATTAGTTCTTTAAAAGCTTGGTAGAATTCAACAGTGGATCCATCTGGTCCTGGGGTTTTCTTTGTTCAAGGGTCTTTATTACTGGTTCAATCTCCATCTTGGTTATTGTTCTCTTTAGGTTTTCTGTGTCTACACACAGAAACACAGAAACACGGCCATCAATATGAAAGAAGGTAAAGGAAGAAAACCTCCCAGTAAAAGATCATAGTAAGCTCAAAGCATATACTAGAAAATTTCTTTGGGAAAATGGCAGGGCAAAGTTACTAGTTATCAATAGTCACACTGAACGTTAATGGCCTCAACTCTCCAGTTAAAAGACACTGACTGGCTGAATGGATTAAGGAATAAAACCCATCTATTTGCTGTCTACAAGAAACACATCTTTCCAACAAAGATGCATGCAGACTGAAAGTGAAAGGTTGGAAAAAGATATTCCATGCCAACAAAAACCAAAAAAAGCAGGTGTAGCCATATTAATATCAGACAAAATAAACTTGTTAAGAGAGACAAAGAGGGGCACTATATAATAATTAAGGGATTAATTCAACAAGAAGATGTAACTTATCAATGTATATGCACCTAATTATAGGGCACTGGTTTATTTAAAAAGATACATTAAGGGACTTAAAGGGAGACTTAGATTCCAATACAATAGTACTGGGGGACTTCAATACTCCACTCTCAGAAATAGACAGATCATCTGGACAGAAGATCAACAAGGAAACAGCAGATTTGATCGACACTATTGCCCAAATGGATCTAACATATCTACAGAACTTTTCATCCTACACTTAAAGATTTTACATTCTTCTCAGCAGTGCATGGAACCTTCTATGGGATTGACCACATACAAAGCCATAAAGCAAGTCTCAGCAAATTCAAAAGAATTAGAATCATACCACACAGCTTCTCAGACCAGAGCAGAATGAAGTTGGAAATTATCAACTCAGGAATCCTTAGAGAGTATGCAAACACATGGAGACTGAACAACATGCTCATGAATGAACACTGGGGCATTCAAGAAATCAAAAGAAAATCAAAAACTTTCTGGAAGTAAATGAAGATAACAACACAACATATCAAAACTTATGGGATACAGCAAAAGCAGTGTTGAGAGGAAAGATTATAGCAATAGGTGCCTACATCAAGAAATTGGAAAGGCACCAAATAAATGAGCTTTCAACGCATCACAAGGATCTAGAAAAACTGCAGCAAACCAGACCCAAATCTAGTAGAAGAGAAATAATTAAAATCAGAGAAGAAATCAACAGGACTGAATCCAAAAAAAAAATACAAAAAAATCAGCCAAACGAGGAGCTGGTTTTTTGAAAAAATAAACAAAATTGACACCCCATTGGCCCAACTGAAAAAAGAAAAGACCAAAATCAATAAAATCAGAGATGGAAAAGGAAACGTAACAACAGACACCACAGAAATAAAAAGAATCACCAGAAATTACTACAAAGAGTTGTATGCCAGCAAACAGGGAAATCTATCAGAAATGGATAGATTCCTGGACACATGCAACCTACCTAAATTGAACCATGAAGACATAGAAATCCTAAATAGACACGTAACTGAGACAGAAATTGAAACAGTAATAAAGGCCCTCCCAACAAAGAAAAGCCCAGGACCAGATGGATTCACTGCTGAATTCTACCAGACATTTAAAGAACTAACAAATAACTCCAGTTCTTCTCAAACTATTCAGAACAATTGAAAAAGAGGGAATCCTCCCAAATTCTTTCTATGAAGCCAGCATACCCTTAATCCCTAGGCCAGCGAAAGATGCATCATTGAAAGAAAATTACAGACCAATATCCCTTATGAGCATAGACGCAAAAATATTCAATAAAGTTCTCAGCAATAGAATACAACAACACATCAGAAAAATCATCCACCTAGACCAAGTGGGATTTATCCCTGGTATGCAGGGATGGTTCAGTGTTTGCAAAATCAATGTGATACACCACATTAACAAACTGCAGAAGAAAAACCATATGGTTATCTCAATAGATTCAGGGAAAGCATTTGATAAAATACAACACCCTTTCATGATGAGAACTCTAAGCAAATTTGGTATAGAAGGAACATTCCTCAATACAATCAAAGCAATTTATAAAAAACCCACGGCCAGCATCCTATTGAATGGGGGAAAGTTGAAAGCATAATTGTTCATAATGATAGGATTAAGAGTCAAAGGGATCACATAAACAAGACTAATGTCTGTTAATACTAACTGATAGAATTAAAAAGGAGAGAATGATGCAACATGGGAAGCGGGATACACAGCAGACTCATAGAATGGCAGATGTCCTAAATAGCACTCTGGCCTCAGAATCAGCCCTTAAGGCATTTGGAACTGGCTAAAAGGCCCATGAGAGTTTCTCAGGCATGGAAAGCCAAGACACTCTGGCAAAAAAAAAATAAAATAAAAGACCTAAAATGAAAGATCTCTGTGAGTGAGATCCCAGAGGAAAGAACGGGCCATCAAAGAAGTAGGTACCTTTCTCTGAAGGGAGGAGGGAACTTCCGCTTTGATTATGGCCTTGTCTAAATAAGATCAGAGTTAGTGAACTCAACAGGCTTCCATAGCCTTGACAGCTCATGACCAGAACCTTGGGTGATTACTGAAGTCATATACAAGAGTGTCAATTGTTAAATCAACAACAGGAGTCGCTGTGCACTTACTCCGCATGTAGGATCTCTGTCCTTAATGTGTTGTACTATGTGAATTAAAGGTAAAACTATTCAAACAGTACCTTGTACTTTGTGTGTCTGTGTGGGTGCAAACTGTTGAAATCTTTACTTAGTATATACTAAATTGATCTTCTGTATATAAAGATAATTAAAAATGAATCTTAATGAAGAATGGGATTGAAAATGGAGTAGGAGATGGGATGGTTTGCAGGTGGGAGGGTAGTTATAGGGGGGAAAGCAGCTATAATCCAATAGTTGTACTTTTGAAATTTATATTTATTAAATAAATTTTTCTAAAAAAAAAGAAGAAAAGACAGACATCTGGTATTGTGGTGCCTCCAGCTTTGTTTTTCCTATATCTGAAAAAAATGTCATTGGTATTTTGATTGGTATCACATTGAATCTGTAAATTGCTTTTGGTAATATGCACATTTTGATGATATTGATCTTCCAATCCATGAACATGGAAGATTTTTCCATTTTTTTATCTCTTCTATTTCTTCCCTTAATGATTTGTAATTCTCACCATAGAGATTGTTGACATCCTTGATTAAATTTATTCCAAGGTGTTTCATTTTTTGGTAGCTATTGTGAATGGGATTGGTCTTAGAAGTTCTTTCTGAGCCATGGCACTGTCTATTTACACAAAGTTTGTTGGATTTTTTTGTGTTGATTTTATATCCTGCTAATTCCACAAACTCTTCTATGAGTCCCAACAGTTTCTTGGAGTCTTCTGGATCCCCAATATATTGAATCATGACAACTGCAAAATAGGGATAGTTTGATTTCCTCCTTCCCAATTTGTATCTCTTTAATTTCTTTTTCTTGCCTAATGGCTATGCCTAAAACTTTCAGGATGATATTGAATAGCAATCATGAGAATAAGCATGCTTGTCTGGTTCTGGATCTCAGTAGGAATGCTTCCAACTTTTCCCCATTCAATAGATGCTGGCTATAGGTTTGTCATAAATTGCCTTGTGATGAAGAATGGCCCCCTCCTATAATCAATTTGCTTAGAAGTTTCATTATGAAAGGGTGTTGTATTTTGTCAAATGCTTTCCCTGTATCTTTTGAGATAATCTTATATTTTTTTCTTCAATTTGTTAATGTATCACATTGATTGATTTGTGAATGTCAACACATCCCTGCATATTAGGGATAAATTCCACTTGGTCTGGGTGAATGATCTTTCTGATGTGTTGTTGGATTTGATTGGCTAGAATTTTGTTGAGGATTTTTATATCTATGTTCATCATGGAAATTGGTCTATAATTCTCTTTCTCTTTTGTATTTGTTTCAGGTTTCAGAATTAAAGTGATGCTGGCTTGGTAGAAAGAATTTTGGAAGATTCCCTCTCTTTCAGTTTTCCCTTTCTTTATCCAAATTATGGAAGTTTTCTCTTATTATTTCACTAAAAGGCCTTCTAATCCTTTCTGCATTTCCATGCCTGCAGGAAATCCTGACTCGTCTGTTTGTTCTTTGATAGTATTCTATAGATCCCCTATAGTGTTTTTTAGATTTCTAATTTCTTCTTGTTTTTGGTCTGACTCTAAAATTTCCTGTGATTTGTCTTCTAAGTCAGATATTCTTTCTTCTGCTTCACCAATTCTGTTGTT
The DNA here is from genome assembly GCF_964237555.1 of Oryctolagus cuniculus. Taxonomy (NCBI): domain Eukaryota; kingdom Metazoa; phylum Chordata; class Mammalia; order Lagomorpha; family Leporidae; genus Oryctolagus; species Oryctolagus cuniculus. The sequence continues at coordinate 12,570,334 of NC_091433.1, forward strand.
AAGACTTTCCACTGCAGTTTTTATTTGTTCTATTGAATTCTTCATTTCCAAGATTTCATTTTAATTTCTCTTTAATATCTCAATTTTGTGAGATAAATTTTCTTTCATGTCATGTATGGATTTCTTTAGTTCATGCATTTGCTTCTGATTACCTCTAAATAATCCGACATTAATTTTTTTGTAATCTATTTCAGGCATTTCTTCAATCTCTTCATCTTCACATTTTAGTATTGAAGTGTTGTGTTCTTTTGAGGGTGTCATGTTGTCTTCCTTATTCTTGTTCCTTGAATTGCCGCATTTATTATTCGGCATTTGTGGAGACACTTGTTGATTTCTTCTTTGTTTTTTTCCCCTGTGATGGCTTTAATCTTTGGATTATGCTTCTGTGGGTTAGTGGAATGTCTGTTTGTTCAGTGAACACCTAGAAGTGTGTGGTGGGTGTGAACAGGGAGCTCTGTTCAGTGCTCCAAGGTGAAGGGAGTGTCCAAGATGACACCCATGTTGGGTGTGGTAAATCTCTTTTTTTAATCAGATGGGAGGTTTGTTTAGTTCTGTTGGTGTAGTCTTGGCTCACCTCCTCTCCTCAAAGGAGACCAGTTTCTGGGCACTAGCCACAGTGGGTATAATATTCATCTGTACTTCCATAAGAACCACACAAAGGATCTGTGCAATCCTTGGTGTAAGCACAGATTCCATAGCAAACCCCTTCACCAGGGAATCAGGGATCCCTGAGGGTGTGGAGCCTCCCACAGTGACTGCCCAAAGTCCCAGCCGTACCCTGAGCCCTCCCACACAACCAGTGTTTTCACAATCCCAGTACACAAGCTTCCCACTGTCATGAGCACCCAGCCCCCATCAGTTCTCCCCACCAGAGTCAGGCATCTCAGCTCAGCTGGTTGCTTGCTGCACTGACACAAGCTGGTGCAGCTGTAATGTGTGTCCAAAATGGTACCCACCCTTTATAGGCTTGTTACAGGTCACCAGCTGCAGGGTGTGCAGGGAAAGAGAAACAAGCTCCCCCTTTTTTCTCCTCTAGTTTGACAGATACACTGTCCCCCACAGGGCTCCAAGCCAGATTCCTGTCATCCTCTTCCTACAGCTTTATCACTGGTGGTTTGGGTTGCTGCAGACTGGTCTGACCTCATTCTCCAAAGCTGGTACAGAGGCTCTTGGCTGCTGGGGTCCTGAGCTGTGCATGTCTACACTGTCCACGTAGGTCCACAGTATTTGTCTAATTTGTGTTGAGTTTCCTCTGTGGTTTTTCTCCCTAACTCTTCCCTGAGACTGCAGTCTCTCCACATTTTAAACCTATCTTCTCCTAGACAACAGCAGTAAGCTCCCTTCCTATTCCACCACTTAATCCCCACCTATTATAGCTTAATGCACAACAGCTAAGGTATGGAATCAATTCAGATGTCCATCAACATATAGCTGGATAAAGAAAACGTGGTAAATATATGCTATGGAATACTACCGAGCCATTAGAAAGCGCAAAATCATGTATTTCATAACAAAATGGATGCAGCTAGAAACCACTGTACTTAGTGAAATAAGCCAGTCCTAAAGAGACAAATATATTTTTTCTCTGATAGGTAGTGACTAAGAGAGTACAAAAAAGTAATTTATATTAATGAAATTGATGTTTTGAGACTTGATTGTTTACAGCCCTTGTCTCTACTTTTGAGGAATAGTGGGGTTTTTTATTTTATTTTTTCCTTCTTATAATTTGTTGAGTTCTTTACTTAGTAGAGGGTTAAGCTTGTGATTATAAAATAAACTGAAAGTCTGTCATTGTAAAAAGATTGAAATAATAAACAAGTGGAAGGGAGGGAGAGACCATGGGCAGGAAGGAGGGTAGGGTAGAAAGTATCCCCATGTTCCTAAATCTGTATATATGAAAACATGAAGTTTTCTCACCTTATATAAATAATTAAAAAGAATCAAGCTCATTTTCTTGATGTGATTGCCTTATTTCTTCTACTGTCCCCTCTCTGTCACAGTGAATCCTGGTGGGATTCTGTGACCTTCTATAGCCCTAGTACCTGGGACACCTTCTCCCTCTTTCCCAGTCTTCAACCTGCAGGCTCCTGCCATCTGCCACACAATCCTCCAGGTGAACTCTCGCAAGTCCCAATACCAGCCCCTATGCCAACCCTGGTCTTTCTCCCCTCCCAGACATGTCCTCAACACAGCTCAACTCCCAGAACACAGAATCTATGCGTGTGTAATCGCCAAACACATCTCCCATGCACAGTCAATACACTGATAATGATGGCAATTGCTACTTTAAAGTAGCATTAATTAAGGAAGAAGGATCTTTTCTTATCTATTGGCAGCACATTTTCAGGTTCAAAGTCATACATGTTATCCCTAACAGAGCCAGTGCTCCTCAAGGCATTCTTTTTATTTAGTTGTTCAACAGAACCTTGGGAGTTATCTAAACAGCTGTTAAGGTATACTGATCTTCACAAATGATATATTTTGTGACTCATGGTTGTTTTTTAGAAAGTGTCAATATCTTACCGCACCATAATTATGATGTGGTAGGTAATACTCCTACTTGTTAACTCAGCAGCATCCACTCTCCAAGCAAAAAAAAAAAAAAAATGCTTGATTTTAGCAATGCCATGGAAGAATATCAAACAAAGAGGTTCCCCATACCTGGGACACTGTAAGACCATCACCTATGTGAAAATAAAGTACATGCCACTAAACAGCATTAGCAGTCCTCATCATGATAGTGGTAAGGCATCCCTGAGAATGGCAGGGTTTGTTTTTGTAATTTTGAGACAATTCAGTAATTTTCCAGGTCAGAGGCCCTGAAGCAGATGGTGGGTTTCCTCTGATTCACATCAGCAATGTCCTTCCTGACCAGACCTTGTGGTCATGGTCAGGGCCTCCTTGTATTCTCTCCTCCCTTTTGCCCATAGTCACCCAGCCTATCCACCTCAAAAGGTGGGAGACATTGCTCATGCACTTGCCTAAGTCACTCCCCTCATGAGAACTGTCCTGTCACGTCAGCTTTGGAATAAAAGCCAAAGCCTTCAGTGCAGTCCTCCTGTATCATTTGAAATGGGGACTTACACTCCCTCCAGCAGCAGATGCATCTGGGCTGAACCACATCAGCATAATTTGAATTTCCAGTTCAGTTCTCTCAAAGCCAATTTGTAACATTTCATAAATGAAGGGCTTTCCTTACTGTTCATTACACATCTAGCCCTCTATATCCTCTGCTTTGGAATACTCTAGTCACCTTCTCTTCCAATGCTGTGATAATTTAACCGCTTGTCTTACTTTTATTATTTTTTAAATCCTGAGAAAACTCAACAATCATTTCCTGAAAAGTACGTAAAAGTACTTTAAAAATCATGCTTTGCAAATAGTTTTTGGCCCATAGAGTAAAATGTCCTTTTTCAGAGGAGGCCCTGCCATTGTCAGGCTGAGTTATCACCATGCCAGTAATTTGCACTCAAATGCTCAAAGAAAACCCAAGAAGGTGAGAATGAAACAAGATGGAAAATTTTCAAAGTAAAAATCTGGAGGAGTAGGAATGGTAGATTGGATTTTGAGTAAACTGGCATTGGACAAACTGATCCTTGATGGGTTAGTCTTGGATCCTTCTCCTTTTCCCTCTGCCTGAACTCCTTGGTGAGTCTCAGAGGCCTTCAGGCAATCACCTCCTGGTCTTCCCCTCTGATTGCTCCCTTCTTCACTGTGGGGAAATTAGTTACACGAGGCAATTCAAAGATGGCGCCAAGAGGAAGTAAGGTGGGCAGAATCCAAAGTTGTTTACCACTAAAACTAATTGGCTATGCAACATCAGGGGAAGTGGCAACAACTGATAGCAAGTGTATAGACCTATGGCCAGTCCTATGAAAATCACCCCGTAAAATGACCCTTTAAGTGATTGGTTGGTGTTTATGCCCTGCCCCAATGACTGCAGTTTTTTGCTTTAAAAGGCTTTGTTACGTGCAAAATAAATGAGTTCCTGCTAGAGTTGGCTCCCCGCTGTGTCTGATTGTCTCCATGATAGGGAGGCTGGGGAACTGGCGAGCAGTGCACTTACCTTTCCTGAGGCCCAGTCCATCCTCGTATAGGGTGGACTAAGACCCTGCATCATTGGATTTTGAGTAAACTTGGCATTGGACAAACTGATCCTTGATACATTAGTCTTGGATCCTTTTCCTGCTCCCTCTGCCTGAACCCCTTGGTCAGTCTCAGAGGCCTTAAGTCAATCCCCTCCTGGTCTTCCCTTCTGATTGCTCCCTTCCTCACAATAATACCCTATTGTTGACAGCTGTCATTCCTGAACTTACATATTGCATTTTGGGGGTACAGGCAACTTCCAGTGAGCAGCTTGAGTGTTCCTAGTGCTTAGGATAGAGCCAGACACACAAAAGGTGCTCAAAACCACCATCCTAGAGGAAGCAGTGAAGAATGAGGAAATGAATGAAAATGTATCATCTATTTTTATGCAGAACTATATTCTGTAACCTGTAGGCACTTGGAAATGAGGTACCATACAATCAACTGGGCCCACAAAGCTCACTCCAGCATGAATGGAAATTCAAGAATCTTCCAGTAAGAGGAATGAGCTGTAGCAACTGAGTTTTCCAGAGAATCATCCCAGCAAAAAGGAACCAAGGAGAGGAATCTACGTGGTGCAGGGTACCCTGACATGGTCAGCTGATGAAAGTCCCCTGGGGACACCAGCCATGAGGCTGTTCTCTGACCAGCAAATCTATGTCACACTTGTCCAGATGTGCTGGCTTTAGCCTAATCACTCCCAGGTGTACTAATTAGCTTCCCATTACTATAATGAAATCCCTGAGGCAATATAACTTCATAAGAGGGAAATCTTCAATGATTAAGGCAGGAAAATCCTGAGTTTACGTATCTCTTCCTTTCATTGTAGATGGTTTGATTGCGCCTCCATGTAAGCCTAAAAGTACACTTTTAATTTTTTGGATGTAATAAAGGGGGTACCATTTTTAAAAAGTAGAAAGGTTTATATTAGCTCATAGTTTGGGGGGTTCACAGTCCAAGATCAAGTGGGCACCATTGGTTCAATCTCTGGTGATGGCACTCTTGTTGACAGAGTCTCATTGTAGTGCAGAGTATCATTGTAGTGCAGAGACAAGGAGCATAGAGCTGTCTGGGTCTACATACTCTTTTACACAGCTGTCTCCTAATGGCACCCTCTCCAAACACTGTCGAGTTAAGTTTCCACCCTCTTACCATTAACTTAGAACTTTGTCATCCAACCCATGAGTGGGGAGATAAATATCCAAATCACAACACCAGACAATGGATTAAGCTTCATTGAGGATATGGCTTCTAGTCTTTTCTTCTCTGTGGGTCCACTAGACTTGAGAGTGGGTGTTTAAGCAAAATTCCATCCACATGTTACAACAGACCCATGACAAAGAATGGGGCTCCCATGGCCAAGATCATTTGCAAGCCTGAAACACGAGAAGGTGTAGAAATGAAAATCTCAAGCTTTCTGGTGAAGGCCAATGGAGGGGCTTTTATAGCTTTCTCACCTCAGACCATCTCCTCACGTACTGAGCCTCACACCATCTTTACACCTATCACACCTATCATGCCCTTTAATAACATCTTTTCTCAGTTGTCAAACCTCAACACATCATAATTCAAAACACTTTCAATTCCAAATGGGAATTTTAAAAGCATTTGTAAATTCTACAATCTCTCTTATTGTATAACATATTGATGTGTGTATCACCTTCTAGTTATTCAGAATTATTATCTGCCTCCAAAGAGATAACTGGATCACAACCTAGATTCCTATGAAACCCATCTAGTTCCCACCTTTCAGCCAGTACCTTGAGGAATAGCACAAAGAAATGAAAACCACACAGCCCTTGCCAACAGACCAGGGACCATATGACCTTTATGAATATCTGCCACCTCTCAAAATTTCGGATTCCTCAACTCTCATTAAATCACAACAATTATGCCAAACTTGGGAGACAATTCTAAGCAATAAATGATGCATGCCAAGCATAATGCCTGTAGCAGTGGATACCTGACAGATGCCTGTATTAGGGTTTCCCAGTGAAACAGACCAAGATGAGATATAAAGAGATTTATTGTACGGCATTATCTCACATGCTTATCGAAGCTGAGAAGTCCACCATGTGCCACCTGCAAGTTGGAGACCAAGGAACACTGATGTTTAAGGGCCTGAGAGCCACAGCGCAAATGATAAAGATTCCAGTTGGAGTCTGAAGGCCCGAGCAGGAGCAGGGAGGGCAGGAAATCAATATCCCTGTTCAGGTAGTCAGGCAGAGAGAGAATTCAATACTCCTCCCTGATTTTGCTGAATTCAGGCCCATCACTGACTGGATCATGCCTACACACATTGAGGAGGGTCATTCCCTTTATGGAGTACATGAATTTGATTGCCAGTGTCTTACAGAAATATTCCCATCAACATACCCCGAACAAGTATTTAACCAGCATTTCCCAGCCTAGTCAAGTTGACACACAGGCTTAACCACCTCAATATCAATTCCCTTCTCCAATCAAACAATAGTAAGAGCTGGCATTTTCTGAGTACTAACTATGTGCTTTATATGTTATAACTTCTTTACCTTCACAGCAACCCTGTAAAAATAAGTTTTAATTTGCAGAGGAAGCATGGAGAAACCAAACACTGAAAAGTACAACGCTAGAGAAACAGCTGAGGTTGTGAATTCACAGAAACAGGTTCAATGCTCCAGCTCCTGTCCTATTTCCATCAGTTAATCATTTGCAGACTGTTATGGGGTAACCCTCCAATGGCCCACAATAATAGATGACACTTGTAACTTTTCCTTCTCCTTGGAACAGATGGGCCTGCTAGATAGTGACCACTGATCATGAAAATAGAGAATGCCAAGGTCACTGTGTCCCTTCCTGAAAGATAGGCTGCCTATCTGCAGTGAGAAAGAGAGGAAAATAAATAACATCTGCAAACTTCCTGTCTATAGAGTCCTTTGCTTATAAATTCACATATTCTTGGGCCGGCGCCATGGCTTACTTGGCTAATCCTCCACCTGCGGCGCTGGCACCCAGGTTCTAGTCCCGGTTGGAGGTAGTCCTGGTTGCTCCTCTTCCAGTCCAGCTCTCTGATGTGGCCCAGGAGGGCAACGGAGGATGGCCTAAGTGCTTGGGTCCCTGCACCCGCATGGGAAACCAGGAGGAAGCACCCAGTTCCTGGCTTCGGATCCACGCTGCGCCGGCCGTAGCAGCCAGTAGGGGAGTGAACCAATGGAAGGAAGACGTTTCTCTCTGTCTCTCTCTCTCTGTCTATAACTCTACCTGTCAAACAAAACTTAAAAAAAAAAAAGAAATTCACATATCCTCAAAAAGACAAATTTGAAGTTCCAATCAGTTGTCACCATGGGTTCACAATATATGATCCTGGGGAAATTTGTGAAAGGTAACTGTGCCTCCTCTCAGCTGGTAGTCCCTTCCAGGTCCTGGTGTTGAACTCTAGGCAAGATCTCACTGATGTCCCCCTTCCTGTCTCCACCCCTGAGCACCAGGAATATGGAGAAATGATACCCCAGAGAGGAGCTAATAACTGGGTATTGCCTGGCTTCATTTAAGTATAGCCCTTTGACTGGCCTTTAATCCATGACAATTAAGAGAGAAGGTCTAATGCAAAGAAGAGAGATTTACATGGGAATAGGCTGGCCCTGCACTGAGTTGAGTCACTTAAGTTCACTGAGACTTATCCAAAAACATGTAAATAACAACATCTATACCTATTATTTCAGGGGCCACCATACAGATTAAATGTGGGAAGCAGCTCTGCATTATGATTAGGAGCTAAGATTTGAGGGGGAAACTGTGTTCAAATTTCATCTCTGCTCCCTACTAGATGCATGGCTTACTCCAATCATTCCTTCCTTACTTATTCAATTTGTCTATGCCTCAAATTCCTTACATGTAAAACATAGAAAAGATTCTATGCCAATAAATAGAATTAAAAAAGTGAATGCTCCAACATGAGAAGCAGTACTTATAGCAGACTCATAGAATGACAATCACTTTAATAGCACTCTGACCTCAGAATCACCTCTTAAGACATTCTGGTCCAGCTGAAAAGCCCACGAGAGCATTTCAGGCATGGAAAGCCAACACACTGTGGCCAAATATATCCTGTATGAAGCACCTCTGTGGGTGAGACCCTAGTAGAATGAAGTGGTCATCAAATAAGTATTTACTTTTCTCTGAAGGGAGGAGAGAACCTTCACTTTGCTTATGGCCTTGTCTAAATATTGAAGGAGTTTGTGGATTCAAAAGGCTTCCATAGCCTAGGCAGCTCATATCAAGAGCCTCGGGTGATCACTGATGTCATACATAAGAATGTTAATTGCTAAATCAACAATGAGAATTATTGTGCACTAACTTCCCATGCAGGACTTCTGTCCTCAAAGAGTTGTATTATGACTTAATAGTAAAACTTGATTTCAAAGATTTACTTCATTTTAATGTATTAAGTAGAGGATATTCTTATGTCTCATAAGTTATAGTTATGTCTAAGCGCTTGCAAAACATGTATCATTCTTGGGTTCTTCTTTAAAGTTAATTAAGTTTCTCAAAAAAAAAAAAAGAATGTTTAAAAAAAAGTGAAATCAACTTCAAAATGCAATGACTTTGAACAGCCCTTGTATTTATTGTCAAGGAACACTTTTTTTTCCACACAATTTGTTGAACTCTTTTCTTAGTATCAAGTTAATCTTCTGTGTATAAAGTTAATTTAAAATGGATCTTAGTAAAAAAAAAAAAAAAAAGACTGGGAATAGGAGAGGGAGGAGGAAGAGGGATGGGAATGTGGGTGGGAGGGCAGATATGGTGGGAAGAATCACTAGGTTCCTAAAGTTATATTTATGAAATGAATGACACTTGTATTCCTTAAATAAATGTTTCTTCAGGGGAAAAAAAGAAAATAAAAAAGATTCTATGCCATAAGGTTGTCATGAGGAGCAAATTGGCTAATATATGCAATGCATTCAGAATGGTCTTTACCGTATACTTTTATGCAAGTGGTAGCTATTATGATGCAAAAGCACTTTAAAAGCCACAATTATTTCCCAAAGATACTGGTGTTCTGTGGATAAGCTTTATTCATAAACTTTCTGTGCATTGTCAAACAATGTAATTTTAGAAGTTTACTTTTAGAGCTTTTCCAAATAACCTGGCATGGCTGTCAAGATGCCTGCCTTCCACATCAGAATGCTGAGTGTCAATGCCTACCTTTGGCTCCTGATTCCAGCTTCTTGCTAATGCAGACCCTGGGAGTCAGTGGCGATGGCTCAAGTAATTAGATTGTTGCCACCCACATGGGAGATCCTAGCTCCTAGATCTGGATCCAATCCAGTTCCAGCTGTTGTAGGCATTGGAGATTGAACCAGCAGATGAGGGTCTCTATATATATCTCTCTACATCTCAAAAAATAATAAAAATAAAATAAAGGTGGCTTTTTTTTGGTGTGGTGGTGGTGGTGGTGGTGGTGGTAGTGGTGGTGGTAGTGCTGTGTGTGTGTTTAACAGTAGGCATACTAGCCGAGTTTAATGAAAAGAAGTAATGAAGAGAGTATACTTGACAGACGAGGCAGGTATCAGTAAAGAATTGAGAGCCCAACCTGCAGTCAGACAGGAGTTTTTATGAATATGGGCCTCAGTCCTCCATTTCTTCTCCCCCCTACATCCTTTCTGGGATGTAGCTGAGTGGTCCGCTTTCTGGGTGTGGACATTCTCCCAGAACCAAAATGATGTTTTAAAAATGCCCCTGTCCAATCTTTAAATCAGAACTGTAGCATCAGCTAGCTATTCCTGGATCTTAAAGGAACACTGTTGAAGTCTTGTCAGCCACCACCCTGCTTTCTGTCACCCAGAAGCATCAGTTTTACTTCTGATAGAAAGGATGGCTATTCCCTGAGGGTGGTGGTGGCTAGGAGACCCCCATGCTGTAACTGAATAGCATATTCCAGCGTGTGAGGCACTGCATAAGTGGTAACCCTTCCCCCATTCAACCAGTTCACAGATCATCATCCTCTACTGCTCCCTCTTACAAAGGGACATATGGAAGTCTGGGACATAAATAGCCGCATGGCACTGATAAAATCCTGTTCTGAAAAATCATTGTGAAATTCACCACCACCACCCCCATTCAACTCAACGTTTCTTTTTTTTTTTTTAATTTTTTGACAGGCAGAGTGGATAGTGAGAGAGAGACAGAGAGAAAGGTCTTCTTTTGCCATTGGTGCACCCTCCAATGGCCGCCGCGGCCTGCGCACTGCGGCCAGCGCATCGCACTGATTCAAAGCCAGGAGCCAGGTACTTCTCCTGGTCTCCCATGGGGTGCAGGGCCCAAGCACTTGGGCCATCCTCCACTGCACTCTCTGGCCACAGCAGAGAGCTGGCCTGGAAGAGGGGCAACTGGGACAGAATCCGGTGCCCTGACTGGGACTAGAACCCGGTGTGCCAGCGCCGCAAGGCGGAGGATTAGCCTAGTGAGCCGCGGCGCCGGCCTAACGTTTCATCATTCTACAAATTGTGACCTATCTCAACAAGTCAATAACTTTAACTCCAAACACACGCCACAGGCACACAATCTTATTGTCTAACGTAATGGGGAGATACTGCTCAGGGAAGGATCAGGCACCTAACAGATTGCATAACCTTCTCATATTTGTGGGCCGCTTCAATTTTAGCACCTAGCACAATGCTTAGCATGCATCAATTGCTTCACAAACATTAGAACTGGATTTCCTCAGCACCTTCTGACACTATATGGCTTTTAAACCTTAACTACCCTTCACCCTAGGCATTCTCCCTTACAGTCATTCATTTTCAAGTTAATGAAATTCAAGTTCCTATTGGTTTAAGGACTTGCACAAAATTTTAACCAGGCTAATAAATTATACACATGGGAACCCACCCCTGCATCTCTCTACTTAAGGGTAGAGTGTGTGATGCTGTTGCATACATATGAAAGCATTCAAGAGAAACACAAAACTGGAACTTAACTTGATTTGATTGTTACACCTCCCACATTTTAGATCTTGTCTTGTAATTGCAGTGTAGCAAAAACTCACTCTTACACTTGGATCACAATTTGGCAGGACACCTGAGAAGGTGGACAATATGCTGGCAGCAGGCCACTTGAGACTCTGCCTCAATGAGATTAGTCAAGAAAGGGAAAGGGGAGATGGGGGGACAGGAAGACTTCACAGTAGGATTTAAGCTTGCAAGTTCTCTCCTCCCCACCCTTCTCCCAATCCTCCTGACCCATGGCCCCTCCAGCTGCCGCTGCATTTCTGAGTCTCCACTGACTCAGGGCCCCTCAGCCTAGTCCGCTGTTCCCAACACCAGGTTCCTGAAATGGATATCCAAAGTAAAAAAAAACCATTTCCCTCACTTTATGAATAATGTTAGGACAACAGACTATAACCACTTTCCTTTTGTTTTATAACCAATGCACCTATTCATACTCATTATGAATGGTAAATATGATAAACATTCATTATGACTGGTAAATATAGAAAAAAAGTTATAAAATCATGCAGAATTCCACTACCAAAAGATAACTACTGTTAACAAATTTATATATATTCTTCTAACTAGCATAACAACACATATATGCATAGATGTTTTTACAAAACACCATAACTATTTTTAAAACTAGTTTGTATGTTTTCTTCATTTAGCAAGACATCATGCACACCTTTTCATATTAATACAGAAGCACATTGTCATCATCATGACTTCATCATAAACTGCTTACTGGGTTTTCTATGTCTGAATATATGTGTAGTTCCTAATTTTGTTTTTATTATAGGCAATGCTTTATGAGCATTCTTGAGCATATATCTTTGGGTATCTGCTTAATTACATCTGTAGAAGAAATGTCAACATGTATCTGGTTATCTCATTTATTATGGACAGCCCCTCCTTGATTTGGGGGCTATTCCCAGCACACTATATTTTTTAAAAGATATTTATTTATTTATTTATTTGAGACAGAGGCAGAGAGACAGATAAAAAGATCTTCCACCTGCTGGCTCACTCCCCAAATGGCTGCAGCGGCCAGAGCTGAGCCATCTGAAGATCTGAAGCCAGGAGCTTCTTCCAGTCTCCCAAGTACTTGGGCCATCTTCCTCTGCTTTCCTAGGCCACAAGCAGAGAGCTGTATCAGAATAGGAGCAGCCAGGACATGAACCAGCACTCATACGGGATGTGACCACCTACTATACCACAGCACCATGCTGCCACCAGCCAGTGCACTACCGTAGCCCACTCTTGGCCTTCACTTCTCCCAATTCCACTGGGACTTTTGCTATGTTCGCCTTTGTCTTTCCTCCACTCCACTGATCCTTTCTCTTCTATCTCCAGCTTCAAATTGTAGCTGAAACATGACCTGCAGCTAGAAATCATCCATCATTCTGATCTTTCATCAGTGTAATTCGTTAAGACTCAGAAAATACAGTGCTAGTCATGCTGGGTTCTTTGAACTGAAAGAGGTTAGAAGTCCTTAGAGGCAGCCTTAGAAAGCAAAGTCTCTCTGACCCTCTGTTGCCCTCCTGAATTCTGCCCTTTCATTCTCCCCCAAAGCAAATCAGAGGAACTAGAACCCCTTTTCCCCAACACCAGCCATAAAACCTGACAACCTTTCTCTGACCTTCCCCCCGCCTTTTTTGTGTGACAGTGGCCATAAAGAAATTAAGACCCTCATTCCAGAAAGGTCCTGCTTCCTACCCAGGAGGAAGAAATCCTACAACAGAGAGACCCTGCCGGGTTTCCCACTCCATCTATCATTAGATCATTCCCTTTTTGTCTACCCACATTGCCACACAGCTGCTCCTGCTTCATTGAACCTAAGCATGAAAACAGAGAGCTTCCCTTGTATCATTGGGTCTTCAACCTGAAGACTCCTATGTCACATAAAACTTTCATTAAATGAAACTTTGAAAAATCTGCCTTTTGATATGGGAGTGACAGCCATGACCCTTCTGGTAGATGAAGAAAAATATTACTCTTTCCTCCTCTACAAATTCAAATTTTACTATTAATACTAATATTAATGCTATTAATTACTACTAATAAACATATATTCTACAAATTCAAATTAGACTAATATCACCAATAATGATAATAAACACATACATTTAGCATTGACTTTGCACAAGGAGATAGTCTAAGCCTGTTACATTGCTGTCATTTTATCCTTTCAGCAAATCTGGGAGGTAGATCTGGGTATCTAATGATATCCCAATTTTATAGAGCAACTGAAATGCAGATTCCTTGAAGTTCATTAACATTTATGAATATGAGTACTTATACAAAAATATAAGCTAAATAAATATGTGTATGCTTTCAGCTCTAACTAAAAGTATAACTTTACCTGTCTATTCTGATGAATAAGTTGTTCTTCAAAAACATTTAAAACTAATGTCAGGCCGGCGCCGCGGCTCACTAGGCTAATCCTCCGCCTAGCGGCGCCGGCACACCGGGTTCTAGTCCCGGTCGGGGCGCCGGATTCTGTCCCGGTTGCCCCTCTTCCAGGCCAGCCCTCTGCTGTGGCCAGGGAGTGCAGTGGAGGATGGCCCAGGTGCTTGGGCCCTGCACCCCATGGGAGACCAGGAAAAGCACCTGGCTCCTGGCTCCTGCCATCGGATCAGCGCGGTGCGCCGGCCGCAGCGCGCCGGCCGCGGCGGCCATTGGAGGGTGAACCAACGGCAAAGGAAGACCTTTCTCTCTGTCTCTCTCTCTCACTGTCCACTCTGCCTGTCAAAAAAAAAAAAAAAAAAAAAAATAAAAATAAAAAAAAAAAAAAAAAAAAAAAAAAAAACTAATGTCATTATCTAGAAAAAGAACTAGAAGATACAATTAAAGAGAACTGAAAAACTTAAGGTAAAGCTATTTGTATAAAAACTTAGAAATAAAGGTGAATGATGAGTATTTGATTAAAACTCAGCCCCAGAATCTGGTAAACACAGTAATTCCTCTACACATCAATGAGAATTGGGGGGGAGAATTCTACCTACACACACTGTTTTAGCTTCAGTATCACAACATTCATTCAGGTAGTGAACATCCCATAATAAAGATCAAGTCATTACTTTATTTTACCTAATTAGTCAAAAGGAAAATTGAATCCTTACCCATAAGAAAATAGAAGCCAAAAAACACCCCATTTGTAGTTGCTAAGCATTTACATAAACACATTACATTTTTAAAGCTTTCCACAAGTAATTAGTTGCACCTAGAATGGTATTTGTTTTTTATTGTCAGGATGTGAAAGTCAAACTACTAATGAAGAAGTTATTCAACTATTAAACCTTGACCAAAAAATTTATTGTTAATTGTTCAAACTACAATAAAATGAAAGCAACTATTTCCCACTTCTAATCAGCTGACAGGCCTACATGACTTTCACTAACTCAGTTTCTAACAAAGGTGAAATGATAAACACTTATGAAGAGATTTGCCATGGCTCGGCAGACAGCAGTGCCAGTGCATCCCACCTTGCAGGCTCTGAGCCATGTGGTCTGTGCTCTTAGCAGAGGGCACAGACACAAATGACCTCTGAGAATATCAAGCTAACTATGTGGGAGGGAAGCATTTCATTTAATATTAAACAAGGAGTTGCACTATAAAATTTTAATTTAAAAAGTTGTCTTCTTAATGTTTTCATTTTACTCTATAGTTTCATACCATTTGAATTGTGTACAATTTGAATGTATTATCTCAGAAAAAATGAAATTTTTAAAAATTATAAGATAGAAAAATGACAGAATATAAAATAACATTTTTGTACATTTGTGGAGACTTTAACCCTGCTATGCATATGTTCAACTACAAAGACACTGCTTGTCCCAAAGTATGTATAATGTTCTTTCTTCTAACAACACCTATAATACTTTCAAAAGTTCCCACAAAAGAAATCTTAATCACCTAAAGTAAGTAAAATTTTGCCTTCACTTCAATGCAAAGTTATGGCCCAAATGGACCACTACAAATATTAAATTTTTTTACTAAATTTTTAAATTTGTATTTTCTCTATTTTTTTAAAGCATTTTTTTTTGACAGGCAGAATTAGACAGTGAGAGAGAGAGAGAGAGAGAAAGGTCTTCCTTCTGTTGGTTCACTCCCCTAATGGCTGCTACAGCTGACCCTGCGCTGATTCGAAGCCAGAAGCCAGGCACTTCACCCTGGTCTCCCATGCGGGTGCAGGGCCCAAGCACTTGGGCCATCCTCCACTGCCTTCCCGGGCCACAGCAAAGAGCTGGACTGGAAGAGGAGCAACCAGGACAGAATCTGGCACTACAACCGGGACTAGAACCCAGCATGCCGGCGCCGCAGGCAGAGGATTAGCCAAGTGAGCTGCCACGCCGGCCTAAAGCATTTATTTAATGAACGCAAATTTCATAGGTACAACTTTAGGAATATAGTGGTTAATTTATTTTAAATCACATTTTTAAGTTTCCTTGATAATTTTGTTTGAACAGGTAATGGTTTAAAATTTTTAAAAAAGCAAAAGATTACATGTAGAAATCAAAGTAAACAATAGGAATATTTATGGGAAAATGACAGTGCCAAGTTGTTTGTTTCTTATCAAAAAATACAGACTAGCTGAACAGATTTTTAAAGAAAGGCCCATGTTTTTGCTGCCTATAAGAAACATCTCACCAAGAAATATACTCAAAGGCTGAAAGTGAAAGGATGGAAAAAGATATTCCATGCTAATGGAAAGCAAAAAGGCAGGTGTTGCCATCCTACTATCAGACAAAATAGACTTTAACATAAAAACTGTTAAAACAGATGAAAAAAGGCACTATGTAATGATTATAGGATCAAACAGGAAGATATGACTATAATAAATGTACATGCACATAATTACAGGGCACCTATTTAAAAGAAATGTTAAGGAATATAAAGGGAGACATAGATGCTAATATAATAGTAATGGGGGACTTCCACAGACAACATTCATTAATGGACGGATCAACCAGACAGAAAATCAACAAAGAAACAACAGAGCTAATCGACACTGTAGACCAAATGAATCTAACTGATATCTACAGAACTTTTCACACAGTTGCAGAATGTACCTTATCACCAATGCATGGAACTTTCTCTAGGACTGATGACATGCTAGGCCATCATGCAAGTCTCAGCAAATTCAAAAAAATTAAAATCATCCCATGTATCTTCTCTGACCACAATGGAACGAAACTGTAAAACAACTCAAAAATCTCTAGAGCATATGCAAACACATGGAGACATGAACAACAGGTTCCTGAATAAACAGCCATCTTATACAACAAAAAAAAGCCAGAGGCATCACAATTCCTGATTTTAAGACAGACTACAGGGCAGTTATAATCAAAACAGCCTGGTACAAAAACAGACTTTTAGACTAATGGAATAGAATAGATACTCCAGAAATCAATCTACACATCTGCAACCAACTTATCTTTGACAAATGAGCTAAAATCAATCCTTGAAGCAAACATTAACAAATGGCACTGGGAAAACTGGATCTCCACATGCAGAAGTACAAAGCTAGACCCCTACTTTAAACCTTACACAAAAAAATTCACTCAAAATCGATCGAAGACCTAAATCTGTGACCTAATACCATCAAATTAGTAGAGAATATTGGGAAAACTCTGCAAGATATCGACATGGGCAAAGACCTCTTAGAAGACTCCAGAAGCACAGGCAATCAAAGCCAAAATTGACAAATGGAATTAAATCAAGCTGTACCGCACTACAGAAGAAACAGCAAAGTGAAGAGGCAATCGAAAGAATGGGAGAAAATATTTGCGAACTATGCAACTGATAAAGGCTTAACATCCAGAATCTATAAAAAGCTCAAGGAATTCAATAACAAAACAAACAACCCAGTTAAGAAATGGGCAAAGGACTTGAACAGACACTTGAGAAAATGCTCAGGATTATTAGCCATCAGGGAAATGCAAATCAAAACCACAATGAGGTTTCACATCACTCCAGTTAGAATGACTCTCATACAGAAATCAAGAAACAAAAAATGCTGATGAGGATGTGGGGAAAAGGTACCCTGGTCCACTGTTAGTGGCAATGTAAACTGATGCAGCCACTGTGGAAGACAGTATGGAGATACCTCAGAAATCTGAATATAGACCTACCATATGATCCAGCCATCTCATTCCTGGGTATTTACCCAAACCAAAAGAAATCAGCATATGAAAGAGTTATCTATAATCCCATATTCATTGCAACACAATGCACAATAGCTAAGATATGGAATCAACCCAGATGACCATGAACTGTTGACTGGATAAAGAAATTATGGTATATATACACTAGGGAGTACTACCCAGTTGTAAAAAAAAAGAAAAATTCTGTCTTTTGCAATAAGATGGACACAACTAGCAACTATTATTCTTAGTGAAATAAGCCAGTCTCAAAAAGATATCATATGTTTTCTCCGATCTATGATAAATTAATATTGTCCTGAAATGTAATATATTGGAATGAAATAGATATTTTGAGATTCGATGATTGTTTACAACCCTTGTCTCTTCTGTTGAGGAACAGTGTTTTTCTTTCATACTTTTTGTTGAACTATTTTACTTAGTGTAGGGTTAACTATAGGATCATTAAGTAAACTGAAAATAGATCTTTGTAAAAATTAAGAGTGGGAATGTGAGAGGGAGGAGGAAGAAGGGATGGAACATGGGTGGGAGGGAAGGTAGGGGGAAGAGTCACTATGTTCCTAAATATGTATATATGAAATACATGAAACTTGTATGAGTTAAATTTTTTTAAATATGCAAAATTATTAATAGAAAAAAAGAAATTTTCCCTTCTGTCTCTGTTACCAGCCACTCAGTTTCCCTCTCTGAAAGCCACAAATACTGCCACTAAGTGCTGTGTGCTCCTCCACAGGGCTCCTTAAGACTAATGCTGCCCCACTGCACCATGAAACAAAGAATTTAATCTTAGTCATATTACAGTATACATTTTTAAAGGTATAATCATGACTTTCATAAAAATATAAAATGTTAAAAATTATATAATTCATTAAATAATGAGGAGTGGTATCAATTTAAAGGGGAGTTCAAAGACCCACATCTATTTAGGCAAGTAAGCAATACCAAAGTGAATTTGGAAATAGATACAACATGAATCTGTCCATGGGGCAATAATCAATCACACACTAGCTGATATAACTAATCTGCATGTTGTTGATAATAATCTTTTTCACCAGCTTTATCTTCCAATACTACAAATTTATGAAAGGATAAAAACAATATTTATCTACTTTTTTTCAAATCCTAAAAAGAGATGTTCACACTCTTTTAATCATTATGACATCTCATAGAAAAAGCTGAAGAAAAGTCATTGTATCAATTAGTGGCCATCAAAGTAAATTCTCCACAACCCAGGAAGTGAGGTTCTGCTGAGTATTTCACATTCTAACTTAACAATCCTGATCAACACAAGGTCTCCATGGCTTCCATCAAAAGCACAGTGATTTCTTCCAAAATAATACCTCACCCTGTTCCTTATACTCATGGGCGGAGTGCCTAGAATGAATACATAGGAACTTCGCTTACAGATGACAAGACCTAACTTGTCATCCCACTGCTGCCAATGCCTTGCAGGGTGATCAGGAACCTACTGTCCGCTCATTCACAAAAACTTTCAGAGCATCCACGAAGTACTAGGCTTCCTACTATACCCTGTGGGTAGAGCTGGACACAAGCCCTGCCCTTGGCACAATCTATAGTAGGAGTCAGACACAAACCAAGCAAGCTCACAAGCACCTGCACATTAGGCTGAATGCTGTAACCCCGTGGCAGGCAGACTCTCCGATGTCCCCCTGTCTGACTCTCAGGTGACTCACACTATCTAGATTACATCCTCTGTAATGAGTGTGAGCTCAGGCAATGCCACGGCTGAGGAAGAACTTCTAAGATCAATCCCATTCACAATAGCTACAAAAACAATCAAATACCTTGGAATAAACTTAACCAAGGACATTAAGGATCTCTACGATGAAAATTACAAAACCTTATAAAGAAAGAAATAGAAGAGGATACCAAAAAATGGAAAAATCTTCCATGCTC
The DNA here is from genome assembly GCF_964237555.1 of Oryctolagus cuniculus. Classification (NCBI taxonomy): domain Eukaryota; kingdom Metazoa; phylum Chordata; class Mammalia; order Lagomorpha; family Leporidae; genus Oryctolagus; species Oryctolagus cuniculus. Next base: position 12,589,472 of record NC_091433.1, read on the forward strand.
ATGGATTGGAAGAATCAATATCAAAATGTCCATTCTCCAAAAGCAATTTACAGATTCAATGCAATACCAATCAAAATATCAAAGACATTCTTCTCAGACCTGGAAAAAATGATGCTGAAATTCATATGGAGGCACAAGAGACCTCAAATAGCTAAAGCAATCTTGTACAACAAAAACAAAGCCAGAGGCATCACAATACTAGATTTCAGGACATACTACAGGGCAGTTGTTATCAAAATAGCATGGTACTGGTACAGAAATAGATGGATAGACCAATGGAACAGAATAGAAACACCAGAAGTCAATCCAAACATCTACAGCCAACTCATATTTGATCAAGGATCCAAAACCAATCCCTGGAGTAAGGACAGTCTATTCAATAAATGGTGCTGGGAAAACTGGATTTCCACATGCAGAACCATGAAGCAAGAGCCCTACCTTACACCTTACACAAAAATTCACTCAACATGGATTAAAGACTTAAATCTACGACCTGACACCATCAAATTATTAGAGAGCATTGGAGAAACTCTACAAGATATAGGTACTGGCAAAGACTTCTTGGAAAATACCCCAGAAGCACATCAGTCAAAGCCAAAGTTAACATTTGGGATTGCATCAAATTGAGAAGTTTCTGTACTGTAAAAGAAACAGTCAGGAAAGTGAAGAGGCAACCAATAGAATGGGAAAATATATTCACAAACTATGCAACAGGTAAAGGGTTGATAACAAGAATCTACAAAGAAATCAAGAAACTCCACAAAAACAAAACAAACAACCCACTTAAGAGATGGGCCAAGGACCTCAATAGACATTTTTCAAAAGAGGAAATCCAAATGGCCAACAGACACATGAAAAAATGTTCAAGATCACTAGCAATCAGGGAAATGCAAATCAAAACCACAATGAGGTTTCACCTCACCCCGGTTAGAATGGCTCGCATTCAGAAATCTACCAACAACAGATGCTGGAGAGGATGTGGGGGAAAAGGGACACTAACCCACTGTTGGTGGGAATGCAAACTGGTGAAGCCACTATGGAAGGCAGTCTGGAGATTCCTCAGAAACCTAAATATAACCCTACCATTCAACCCAGCCATCCCACTCCTTGGAATTTACCCAAAAGAAATTAAATTGGCAAACAAAAAAGCTGTCTGCACCTTAATGTTTATTGCAGCTCAATTCACAATAGTTAAGACCTGGAACCAACCCAAATGCCCATCAACAGTAGACTAGATAAAGAAATTATGGGACATGTACTCTATAGAATACTATATAGCAGTCAAAAACAACGAAATCCAGTCATTTGCAACAAAATGGAGGAATTTGGAAAACATCATGCTGAGTGAATTAAGCCAGTTCCAAAGGGACAAATATCATATGTTCTCCCTGATCGGCGACAACTAACTGAGCACCAAAGGGGAAACCTGTTGTAGTGAAATGGACACTATGAGAAACAGTGACTTGATCAGCTCTTGTCCTGACTGTTGATGTACAATTTAATACTTTATCCATTTTAGTATTTTCTCTTTGTTTTGTTCTAGCACTATTGGTTGAACTCTGTGATTAACAGACAATTATTCTTAGGTGTTTAAATTTTAACTGAAAAGTGATCCCTGTTAAATATAATAGTGGGAATAAGTGAGAGAGGAGATGTACAATTTGGGACACACTCAATCGGACTTGCCCCAAATGGTGGAGTTAGAATCATGCCAGGGGATCCCAATACAATCCCATCAAGGTGGCATGTACCAATGCCATCTCACTAGTCCAAGTGATCAATTTCAGTACACAATTGATCACACTGATAGGTCTAAGAGTCAAAGGGATCACATAAACAAGTCTAGTGTCTGCTAATACTAGCTGATAGAATCAAAAAGGGAGAGAACAATCCATCATGGGAAGCGGGATACACAGTAAACTCATAGAATGGCAGATGTCCTAAATAGCACTCTGGCCTCAGAATCAGCCCTTAACGCATTTGGATCTGGCTGAAGATCCCATGAGAGTATTTTAGGCATGGAAAGCCAAGACACCCTGAAAAAAAAAAAAAGGAAGACTTAAATGGAAGATCTCTGTGAGTGAGATCCCAGTGGAAAGAATGGGGCCATCAAAGAAGGAGGTACCTTTCTCTGAAGGGAGGAGAGAACTTCCACTTTGACTATGACCCTGTCAGAATAAGATCGAAGTTGGCAAACTCAAAAGGCTTCCATAGCCTTGGAAACTCATGACTAGAGTCTAGGGAGATTACTGACGCCATAACCAAGAGTGTCAAAATGTTAAGTCAACAACAGGAGTCACTGTGTACTTACTTCTCATGTGGGATCTGTCCTTAATGTGTTGTCCAATGTGAAATAATGCTATAACTAGTACTGAAACAGTATTTACACTTTGTGTTTCTGTGTGGGTGCAAAGTGATGAAATCTTTACTTAATATATACTGAACTGATCTTCTGTATATAAAGAGAATTGAAAATGAATCTTGATGTGAATGGAATGGGAGAGGGAGCGGGAGATGGGAGGGGTGTGAGTGGGAGGGAAATTATGGTGGGGGAGCCATTGTAATCTATTAACTGTACTTTGAAAATTTATATTTACTAAATAAAAAATTTTTAAAAAATGAGTGTGAGCTAAACCTACGCATGCCTATTCCTCAATCCAACAATGTAAAATCCCTGATTATTTCCTCATTTCCCTTATTCAGTCCATCAACAAGTCCTACAACCTCTTTTCACACAATGTATCTCATATCTACCTACACCTGTCCACCTACATCACCCTAACTCAGGCTCCCAAAATCTCTTGCGCATCCAGCCTCAGTCATCTCCTTAATGCTTTCTCTCCTACCATTTTACTGATACTCTCCCCTCCTCCTCCTCTACTCAACACACATGAGGGTATTTGAAAGAGTTCATTGAAAATGGAATTTAAATACGCATTTATTTTTGGTGCAAAACAATTTTGAAATTCATGCACAGCTTTTTCCATAATATATATTTTTCATGAACTTGAAGAAGAACCCTAGTATGCATGGATTTCAGGAAATTTTTGCACCAAAATAAACTTACTTTCTATGAATGTTCTGAAGTACCCTTGCATATAGTTATCATAAGATCTGCCTGAATAATCCTTCCAGAATGTAAGAAATGCCATGCTATTAACCCACTAAAACCTCACAATGACTTCTCACTTATTGGTAAGTCTATGCGAACTAGGCTCTGCCTGCTTGGGTTGGGAAGATGATGCTGAGGGCACAGTTGGTGCAATTGTTGCCCGTCCTAATACCTCAAAGCTGACCAAAGGCCATTGATCTTTGCTAATCTGAAATATCAGGCTCTATCTTTTGGGGTCTGTTTATCAAAGATATTTTCTTAAAAAGAAGATATTTCCCAAACAGAAATGGAAAGCCAAGTTTCACTTTACACAGATAGAGCCCAGTTTGGGTTCTACTACAGTCAACAACCAGATGTACATTTAGAGAAACATCTGTTCCAATCAGGTTGCAAAACAAACCACCTCAAAGAGAGCTCTCATCCTAAATCCATTTCTGAAGGGGAAAGGAAATAATGGAAAGAAACATACAACAGAAATTGCAGAGACAGACAGTGAATTAGATGGATAACACAGCAGGAACTGCAATAGTTGGAGGTGTTGGTTGGAGGATTGCAGATAGCAGAGGTGTGAAGACTGGACTCCATGTGTTTCAACAAGAAGAGGTTTGGTACCTGAGACTTTGGGGAGACTTCTTAAAAAGTCATATTCAATTCCTAGATATATACTTCAGTATCATGTTTCACCCTTCTAGATTCACATTCTAGCTCTTCCTTCCAGTTACTGCTGAAACATTTGTACCCTTCAATGAAATTTAAAGAATCACCTTGTTTTCAGCTACATTCATTTAAGGAGATGAACACCAGAAAAGCTGCCTTTGACATATCTTCAAAAAACTGCTTCTGGAAATTTTTTGCTATACAAGTTCGCTGGTTAGAGCATTAAGATGGAATCCCAATTTTGATTTTGTTTTTATGTTGATTGACTAGAACATGTTTTTAATCGTTCTTTATGTCCCACCAGGAAAATGCTCTTGATATCTGATGAATTCTATGAAACCAAACTCAAGAATGTGGACAAAGCTTCCTTTTTTGCATCAAAACCCATTCACAGAAATATATCTTAGTGTAATCAACAGCCTTTCATGAGGACTATTATTACCAGCAATGTTATGACTGTTTTATGGGGGAGGTCTACAAGAAATATATTTTACTGTTCTTAAATTTTATTTTTTAATTTATTCACAAGACAGAAAGAGAAAAAGGCACAGACACAGAAAGATATTCCATTTGCTGGATCATTTCCCAAACACCCTCAAGAGTCAGGGCTGGGCCAGGCTGAAGCCCGGAGCTAGGAATTCACAGTATCTCACATGGGTGAGAACCATTACCTGCTGCCTCCTACAGTCTGCATTAAAAGAAAGATCAAATGGGAAATGGAGCCAGGACTTAAACACAGACACTTGATACAGGGATTTAGGTGTCCCAAGTGGTGTCTTAGCTGCTTCACCAAATGTCTGCCCTTTTTCGACTGTTTCAATTGCATGTAAGAAACCATACATTCATTCTATCTGCTAACATTTACCAAGCATGCATTCTGTATCTGATTCTGCCTGTATCAGATTCTTGGTTACATGCTGAAGGTACCAAAATAATTCATAGTCTCTTCTAGAGTTCCTGTCTCCAGAACTCACCATCTAGTGCAAGAGTTGATGTAATAAATAGACCCTAAAGAAGGTGATCCCTTATGTTTCCAACTTCTGCTATTCATGACCTTGTACAATCTCCTTCCCAGAGTGCAGGGGGTATAAGTGGCTTGTTCCCAATCAGTACAAAATACACATGTGACGTGATGTGTATGTATCACATACAAGTCCTTTTCGTAGGCTTGATGAAGTAAGATGCCATGTTGAGGCACTCCTTAGTACATGACCTGGACACAGCCTTCAGTTGACAGCAGCAAAACACCAGTGCCTTCTGCTACAGAACCCAAGAAAAAAAAAATCCTGCCAGCAAACTAAATAAGCTTGGAAGTAAATTCTTCCCCAGTCTGACCAACACCTTGATGACAGCCCTTTAAGACTCAGCAGAGGGTGTTTGTTTTCACATCACATGTCAGTGACTGGGTCTTGCCGGCAGCGATGGCAACAGCTCTGGGGTTTGCATCTCGGGCTGTACAGCCCCGTTGCTGCTCAGCCCTGGTGTGTACGTACAGAAGCCTGGTTAGGATTCTCGGCACCATTTTCTGTTTCTGCAACCAGTCAGCGCCCCCTTCCCGGGCCCTTCTGAAGAGGCAGGGCTCTAACAGCACTCTGTTTTCTACAGGGCCACTGATGAAATACCACCCAAAAGACCCAGAGTAGACTGCTGTATTCATCAAGTGAAAAACAGCCTCTACAACGCTGCCAGCTTATTTGGATTCCCATTCCCACTGACCACAAAGCCCATGGTAACTTGTTTTTTAATGGAACACGGAATGTGTCCTCTTCAGAAGAGGTATAAGAGTATTTTCAGGCTCTTCATCTTGTGAATTGACAGGTTCTGGATCCTGGAACATACGGAAATTGGGCAATAAATCTCCTAATGGAATAAGTGACTATCCAAAGGTCAGAGTGACGGTAACCCGAGATCAGCCACACAGAGTTCTGCCTTCCTTTGGTTTTACCTTGAACTCAAAAGGCTATAACAGAAGACCAGATAGCTGCCGTCATAGCAAAGGCAATCCAGAGAGTTCCTTAACATGGAAACCTCAGGAACAGGCTGTAACCGAGACAATTTCTACAGAGGGTAGCAAAGGTCTGAGGCGTCCTATCAAAGGTTATTAGAACAACTTAAAGTAGTCATGGAAATTCTGTCCTTTCTGTAACTTCTAATCATCACAGTTCTCAAAGAAGTCAGTCCAAAGGCTGGGGAGAGAGAGCAAAATTACGGAATCAGAACAACTCAGCTTGGCCCAGAACAACATAGAGTTGCTGAAACAAGGGGATGTCTGTGTCCAGTGAGAAGTGAAAAAGGGTGTTTAAAAGGGAAACTTTCTGATGCATAAAAGATGGCTGGCATCAGACTTGATAATGAAGGTAGGAGGGGACACCAGCTGGAGAAGTTGGCTCAACTCCGCCTGGCAGTGGAAGCAATGGCTTGCTCAGGAGGAGAACGCCAATACTTGAGACAAAGGAAAAGAATTGCTCAAGCAAAGAGAGGGCTAGGAGAGTTGATGATCTCCTTGAATTTACAGAGGACATGGAAAAGGAAATCAGTCATGTCCTAGGCCATGGACCACAGGATGAGATCCTAAGTAGCACTTTCAAATTTTGAATTACTCAAGGAGATATCCAGACCTTAAGGAACTGGCTCAATGATAAAGTCATTAATTCCTATAAGAATCTTTTGGTAGAAAGAAATAAAAAGCAAGGCTATCCAGTACTTCATGCATTCAGTACTTTCTTCTATCCTAAATTAAAGTCTGGGGATTACCAAGCAGTAAAAAGATGGACCAAAAGGGTAAATCTCTTTGAACAAGAACTTATCCTGGTGCCTATTCATCGAAAGGTACACTGGAGCCTGGTGGCAATGGGCCTAAGGAAAAAGTGTCACAAATATCTGCATGCTTTGGGGCAAAAGGGCCACAAGATCCCTATCCAAAGCCAGGAGCCAGGAGATCTGCGAGATTCTTCTTCAGTATTTCCAGCATGAAAGTAAGACCACAAGGAACATCGATCTGAATCTTTTACAGTGGACCTACCGCAGCATGAAGCCACATAAGATTCCTCAACAGTTGAATGGGAGTGATTGTGGAATGTTTGCTTGTAAATACGCAGATTATATTTCTAGGGGCAAACCTATCACATTTACTCAGCACCAGATGCCTCTCTTCTGGAAGAAGATGGTGTGGGAAATCTTTCATCAGCAGTTGTTGGGAGAATGCCCCGCCTGGTCCCCCAGCTGCTGGTGGTCTTTCACGGACATTTCCATATACCTCGTGCATTGTGGGTTAAAAGGTCCCTGCATCACTTCTGTTCCCGCACAGGCACTGAACTGTCAGAGCATGAAGGCCACCATCCTGACTTGGGGTGCAGAGGGCTGCTTGTAAGCCTGTTTGTAGGGCCATGCCTGCTCAGAGCCCTGGACTACTCAACCCGCACAAGAACAAACACTAATTAATATGATTTTTAAAAAGATTTATTTCCCTGTGAATGTGAGAAATGCAGAATTTATTCTACAAATTTTTTTCTGTGTTTGTTCACATGTATTCATTTGCTCACTCATTTGCAAACATAATGGGCAGTGGCTATTTTACACTGCTTTTTACAGTTAAATGGTTTAACAAGTAATTTAGAATTATTTCTGAAAGGAATGTTGATCAAGTTGCCATTCCTGCAAAAGACCAGGAGAGAAATCAGTGGGGGGAGGCAGGAAGTGGTAATGGCTTCTCCAACCTGGAACAGTAGTTGCCAACTTGAAGTTGGATTTTTTTGTTTTCTTTTTTTCTTTTATTGAGACTTAAAAATGCCAGGAGAAATAAAATGCTATGGTATAGGACTTTGGTTGCTTCTCAGAAGAAGTCTGACACTACAGCATTGGCACAGTGGCGTGGAAAAGTGGAACTATGGCCGGGGGACTCTGGCCATCCGAGCATCTTCAGAAGAATGTCATGGTCATCTTACAGAGACTTCCCTTTCTGGAAATGAGGTGACTTGGCTTACTCTTGGAACTGCACCCAAAGTAACTGGGTACCCTAAATCTTCATTTTAGTCCCAGATCTGGTTGATTATAAACCTCAGAATTGTCAGGTCTGGCCTGAGCTGTTGATTTCAAAAGATAGTATTCAATTTAAATCAGAATTTTTGTCTCCTATATACTAAATCAAAATTAAGTTTTGTAATCATTAAGATTAACATCCTCCCACTCTACTCCCACGGACATTTGTGGGAGAAATTTTAGTACTTGGCTCTCAGGTTGCCAGTTACATAATAATCTATTTTGCATATGAAAGTTTGTGTTTAACTTTTTTTTGTTCTGAAAAACCTTACAGATGTGGTTATGCATTTTAATTTCAAAAAGTTTAGAATTGGTAAGAACATATTTTGCAAGGTCTAGTGCCTAGAGTTGCTTTTTTGATGTAATAAAAGGTTGTCTGGTTAAAAAAAAAAAAAAAAGACTCCACAGAGGACCTACCTAAGTCATACCTGGATTCTTGGCTCACGGAAACTGTAAGATAATAACTACGTGTTGTTTTCAGCTATTGAATTTGTGATGATGCATATTATACAGCAACAGAAAACTTACATAGCCAGCAAACTGCAGTGGCCTACTGCCAGTTTTTATATGACCTACAAGTGAAGAATGATCTTTATTCAATGGCTAAAATGTCAAAAGAATCATCTCTTGGGTCTGGTGCTGTGGCACAGCGGGTAAAGCTGCCGCCTTCAGTGCCCACATCCCATATGGGCACTGGCTTGAGTCCCGGCTAATCCACTTAAACCATCCAGCTCTCTGCTATGACCTAGGAAAGTAGAAGGTAGCCCAAGTCCTTGGGCCCCTGTACCCACATGGGAGACCCAGAAGAAGCTCCTGGCTCCTGGCTTTGGATTGGCGCAGCTTCGGATTGGCCGTTGCAGCCAATTAGGGAATGAACCAGCAGATGGAAGACCTCTCTCTCTGCATAATTCTGACTTTCAAACAAACAAATCTTTTTAAAAAATGATCTCTCTCTCTTCCTTTAAAATAAGCACAAAATAATTAAGCAAATAATTTTTTAATGGGCAGGCATTTGGTACAGTACTTAAGATGCTGTTTGGGACCTCCACATCTCATATTGGAGTATCTGGGATTAAATCCTGCTCTGCTTCTGATCCAGTTTCCTGCTACTGCACGCCCTGGGAGGCAGCGTGTGATGACTCAAGCACTTCAGTCCCTGCCACTCACCCTTTCTTCAACCTTGGTGGTTATGGGCATTTGGACAGTAGGTCAGTGAATGGAAGATTTTTCTATGTCTGTCTCTGCTTTCTTCTCTATACTGCTCTGCCTTTCAAATAAACCAATATTCAAAAGTCAAGAGAATATCTTGTGACACATGAAAATTATATGAAATACAAATTTCAGTGTCCATAAATAAAATCTTATTGACAGTCACACCCACTCACATAGGTGTTATCTGTGGCTGCCTATGTGCTACAGCAGCACAACTGAGTGGGTGTACAGAGACCACATGGACCACAGAGCCTAAGATATTAGCCATCTGGCATTTTCAGTAAGAGACATGCTGGCCTCTGAGCTAAGGAAGGCGTGAGTACACAAACATTCATTACAAGTCAGCCTGAGGAGGAGCTCAGAAAAGGCTTGGGAGCTGAGTCCTACTGCTAAGCAGAAATATTTAAGATGGAACGAGGAGAAAGGTATCACAGGGGGAGGGATCAAAAGTGGACAAATCATGGAGATATGAAAGGTTTCATTGGCCAGAAAATCTTTAAAAACTCCCAAAAGTCTAGGGTCCTCCACACTGTTTTACATCTCAAGAGATTTCTGAAGCCCTTATTAAGTAATATTAAATCAGACATGAAACTTTGGGGTAACTATTGCATATAATAGGATCTGCAATTGAGCCCATACTTTTAAATTGATATTTATTTTAAATTATTTTAAATTGATATTTAAATTGATATTGATTTGTAAAAGATTCTTGGTCAAATTATGTCACTCTCGCTGCCACTGCCTAAATGAGTTTGGTTATGCTGTTCTAGCCTATTCCCAAACACAATAAAATCCACAAGCTTTTGCTCTCTAAACTGAAAGCATTCTTATTGTGTTGCCATTCTTCGTTGTTTTCTATGAGAGACAGGGACTCTGCTACTGTTTAGTTGCCACAGACCATTGTCTTTTACAGAGTTACTTAAAATATAGTTTCACCTCATTTTTCTCAAGTGCTTGACTCCTATCATCTCTCATATACAAGTCAGTTCACCTGCAGGTGCCATAGAAGTATGAAAAAAAGACACAAAATCAAGAGTTCCATTTGGGGAATATCAACTGCCTGGCCCCAAGAGACCTTGTGCGATGAATTTGTTAGTGTCTTGCCTCTAGCTCAAGACTAGAATCTCTCCATTATAGTGTTGCATATCTACTGCATATGATCATTATTGCCATTATTATCACTATGATACTCTTGGGTTTCATCAGGGATATAGAATTTGTACCAAGTCACTGCATGCTCTGTGACTGAATGTTACAACATTTCTGTGTCTGTATGACTGGGGTATAAAGGCTCTTCTGCCTTCCGTTGCCTGCAATCCTGTAGCCTCTACACTGCCCATTTCTAAATCACTGAGAGCTTTAAAAGAAATCTGGGTCTTTAAATTGTGTGTAAAACAACAATCTGTTGGCAAAGAGAAAGGGTCTAAAGCTTCCTTTGGTTACTTAAATGACATGAATTTAGTGTCATGGATTGGAGCTCCCTATTTGGATTTCTCAGAAACCCTTAATCCTACTGCTTCATTGCCAACTGCATCCAGGTAGTGGAGTCCATCCTAAGTGACAAGTCACCACTCTGCTCTTGAAACTCTGAGACAATACAGTGTGTATTCCAAGGAGAAACTAAGCTCTGTCATGCAAATTATTGATATTCACTCTACATGTATGTTTACAGATCATTCTGTCTACATTATATATGGTAAAAATTTCTAATCAGTGTCCTGTAACCAGGACCCAAGTTTGAGAAACTTATCAAGTAAAAGAAACCAATCAATGGTCCCACCCTGCCAGAGCTCTATGACTTTTTTATTTGACAGGTAGAGTTACAGACAGTGAGAGAGAGAGAGAGACAGAGAAAGGTCTTCCTTCCGTTGGTTCACTCTCTAAATGGCCACTGCAGCCGGTGCTGTGCCAATCCAAAACCAGGAGCCAGGTGCTTCTTCCTGGTCTCCCACACGGGTGCAGAGGCCCAAGCACTTGGGCCATCCTCCACTGCCCTCCTGGGCCACAGCAGAGAGCTGGACTGGAAGAGGAGCAACTGGGACTAGAACCCAGTGCCCATATGGGATGCCAGCACCTCAGGCAGAAGATTAACCAAGTGAGCCATGGTGCCAGCCCCAAGAGTTTCATGACTTTTACAAAACCTCAACAGTTATAAGCAGCAGCAACCCACAGGATATAAATCATGGATGTCCAGTTGCCAAAGAATCTTCAGATGGTTATCATATCCCAGCCTCCCCCATGTCCCCAAGGCCCTGCACAGCTGAACTGCCTTAGCTCAAGAGACAGGGACTGACATATTCTTATTCATTGGTTGGAAAAATGAGAGATAGGAAAGAAGATATAGTGGGGCATTATTTTTGATCAAAGATAGACATAGTGGTCATCTGTCCTGATTTGCCCAGGACTGGGGTAGGGTTTCCTGGATTGCAGAACTCGTCGTGCTGAAAACAGGGAAGAGCCAGGCACACGAAGATGAGTTAACAACCCCATGTAGTACATGAATTGTGGCCACAAATTTTTAAAAATCCATAGCTCTACTGAAAATGAGGGAGGAAGATGATTATCTGAAAACAGCCATGAGACAAAAGCACACTAAGAGGATTGGAAAGTTTTGTCAATGAATACCAGATTCTCTGGCCCGTTTCTTCTAATCTCCCAAGCCTTTTTCTCCCAGTTCCACATCTATCCCATTGTACTCTACAAAAGCCTCAGCTGTTGGTGCCCTTCCTTTTAAAGGCTCAGCACAGAAAGGATCACACGTGTGTGTATGCATGTGTGCAGCTCAGGAGCACCAACAAGAAACACACTTTGGCAGACACTACTACCAGCACTTCTTTTATCCTTACCATTCTATCTTAATCTGTTCATGATGATATAACAAAACACCTCAGACTGGGTAATTTATAAGTGAAAGAAATGTATTTCTCCAAGTCCCAGACTCTGAGAAGTCCAAGATCAGTTTGGGTATCTGTCGCTCCCCCTCTTCGTGGAGGAACGACACAGGACCGTGCGCTGTTCTTTCGTCTGCTCGGCCCTCCCCGGGTTTGCTGCTGGTTCTTCCCGGGTTGGCTACTATCCCTTCCACCTCCGTGGAAGGGCAGTTCCCCCTGGCCGCATTCCCCACTTCCGCAGGGGAGCGGCACACCGCCGGCCGGCTCGTCTCGGGGGCTGCACAGGTGTTCCCTCAGATGTTCCCCTTAGATGTTCCTGGTGCATGCCGTCTCTCTCCTCCTTTATAGTCCTCCTCCACCAATCCTAACTCGGCTGCCCACACGCCGAGTACGCTGCTCTCCAATCAGGAGCAAGTCCTACAGTTTATTGGTTGAACTGGAGGCAGCTGTGTAAAAGCTGTTTACTTCTCTCCCAGCGCCATACTGTGGGAGAGCAGATGCATAGAATAAGTCTTAATTCCAGTAACTCAGTCTAGTCCGGATTGCTCCCCACAGGTATCTGGCGAGGGTTTGTCGTCTGCTCCCTCTTCTTGCGTGTCCTCACAAGATGGAAGAGACAAACACAGTTGTCACATGGCAGCAGGATACAAAAGGAACCACTGGCTGTCTTCAATCTCTTTTATAAGGACACTAATCCCATTCAAGGGGACAAAGCCCTCCTGACCAAACCAGTCCTGCTAAACACCTTCCTTCTTAACACCATCACCTTGGGGCTTCAATGCCAATGTATGAATTTTGGAGTGTACACAAACGATAGCACTCAGTGTACACCAGAATCAGCCCGAGGCTCAGAAATGAACTTTATCTGGTAAAATAATGTTTTGCCACGTAGTGTCATGGATATTACAAATAAACTTCACTCAGTGAAACTGATGATAATGAAAAATATATGAGTTTGTTTAAGCATTTTGGGGACACTCCCAGCTATAGTCATTTCTTAGGGTTGCCATGGCAAAGTGCCACAAACTGGTATTTTAGATGGCTTCAAATCACAGAAACTTACTCTCACAGCTCTGTTAGGCTACAAAACAGGAACCAAGGTGTCAGCAGGGCCATGCTCCCTCTGAGCTGCAAGATGATAATGCTGCCTCACTTCTTCTGAACCTCCAGGGGTTCCTTTAGTGTCCCCTTTGGCTGGGAGCTGCATCCCTCTAATCTCTGCCTCCATCTTTACAGTTATTCTCCCTCCATCTGCCCCTTTCCTGTATGTATTTCTTTAAGATTTTTATTGAAATGAGAGGTCGAGTTACAGAGAATAGAGAGAGAGAGGCAGAAAGGTCTTCCATCCACTGGTTTACTCCCCAGATGGCTGCAACAGCCCTGACAATCTGAAGCCAGGAGCCAAGGGCTTCTGGGTCTCCCACACAGGTGCAGGGGTTCAAGCACTTGGGCCATCTTCTACTGCTTTCCCATGCCATAGCAGAGAGCTGCATCAGACGAGGAGCAGCTGAGACACAAATCAGAGCCCACAGTGCCACAGGTGGAGGCTTAGCCCACTACACCACAGCGCCGGCCCCTCCTGTCTCTACTCCAGTGAACAATATTCTCAACGCTCTGCTGTTTTCATTTCACACATTCTTCCTGAATGAGCCATTGTCCTCTTCTGGTTTTAATCCACTACTCCAAGCTAGTGACCCCAAAATCAGGTTTCCCTAAGTTTCAGATTTGCATGCCCAACACCTGCTGAATGGCTCTGCCTGCATGACCATGGGAAGCTCAAACCAGTGTACTTAAATCGGTCTCATTCCTTTCTGCTGTTGTCTATTCTTCCTCTAGGATTGGTCTTGGTAATGGCTGCACTAAATGCCCCATCATACCAGGCAGAAACTTGACCAATCCCCTCCTCTCCCACACAGATCCAATCAATCTCTAAGTCCTCAAGTTCACTTTTTCTCTTGATTCTGGTGCAAAGGCTCTGTTCTTGCCAGTTCTCGCCTGTGCTGCTGCAGATCATCCTTTTGCCTCCAGTCTTAGCCTCCTCTAATATGAGCTCCACACAGCCAACAACTTTCTAAAAAGTGCATGGCTGTGCCATCTACTCAAAGCCATGCAATAACCCAACTGCCTGAGAATAATTTCTCAACCTCAGCATTACTGACATTTACAGCCAGAAATTTTTCTTGTGTCTGCATTATGGGGTGGAAGTCTGACCACATCCCTGACCTCTGTCCACTAGATAACTGTAGCACCCCTTGCATTGTGATAATCAATAATGTCCCCAGACGCTGCCAAATATCCCACAGTAGCTGCAAAATCATGTCCACTGACCTAGAAAACAAAGCCAAAAATCTCTAACATAGAAAAAATAGCATTTCATCAGCTGGCCCCTGGCTACTAGCCAAGCCTTTCTCTTCCCATGTGTGCCTAATGCCCTATGCAAGTCTTTACAACTACAGCTAAGAAACTGCATCATAATGAATTCTGCTAGTGCCTACTTTTCCCATGAACTATGAGCTCCTTAAGTGTGGAGCACCTCTATGTATATTCAAACTGGTGCCTGGCAATTAGTAGGTATTTAATGTTTCATAAATGAATAGATGAAATGAAGAGATCTTGGAAACAAAAACAACTCTGGCTTTTGTGCATATTATTAATTACTCTGATGAAATACAGCCACATTTTTTCCTCCTCAGTTGTTGAGCATTTAATCAAAAGTATTCTGTGTTACTGTCTATTTCACAGTGTATGCTATATTTTCCCAGCTAGGGTATAGGATCTTTCAAAACAAAGATCTTTATTTAAAGCATCTTTTCTAAGTCTTATCTCCTCTAATACAATGCTAAGCCCTAACATAGCTTAACATAGACTTTAAGAAACACAGCCACTATAAAATGTTTACCCTGTAATGAAAGTCTGGGTAGAATAGCTATCAAGCATATGAATTCTAGGGTCCAAGAACCCATTTCCAATCCTGGGTCTTTCTACCTCTAGCTCTACAATCATTCAACTGTTATTTATAACTCATGCTTCTCCTTGATACAAAATAAAGAACGTAATAGTACTTAATTCATTTGTGTGCAAAAATCATCCATTACATATCAGGCACTGTTTTTAGCATAGCCTGTACAACTAAGATCAAAACAGCTTCTTCCTTGAGATTACTTTTTATATAGTAAATATGTAGCAAATATTAAAATTGCAGATAATGTTAGGTGCAAAAATATACCAGGACATCGGATATCATAATGGGGATGTAGGAATAATCTTAGAAAAAAATCTCTAAGAAAAGTCTTATTGAGGGGATGAAATTTCACCTTCTAAACTACAGAGAGTCATTGTGAAGATAAAGTGAAACAAAACATGCAAAATGCCAAATAGAGTGAAAATCATACACTATTTACTGGTGCTATTAGAGGGGACACCCACTAGAGGGCAATACTGTTCATTGACTATTTGCTGAGTACAAGGCACTGGCTCAGGACATCACAGATCCTTTTCAAAAGCATTGAAGGACAGACATTATTGGCTCCATTTTCTAAGACTGAGGCCCAAAAAGCAACTGACCCTGGGGTCCTGTAGCTTGTGAGTGATGGAGCCATGAGGGGCTGGCTGACATCAAACCTGTGCTTCTCCCATTAAACTGTGCTGCTGCTCTCTTCCCAAGACTCCCTTCAAAGACCACGAAAAGGGAGCTTAGCAGCAGAAGATCAATAAGTAGGAGGGGGAGGCAGAAAGTTCCTCATGGAAGTTCAGGTTCACAATTTGAGTCAAAAGGCACTGGAGAGCAATAGAAGGCGCCAGCCCCTCTCCTCCTGGGGGAAAAGCCTTAGAGCTGCTCTCAGGGAGTTTCCCGCCCTCCTGGGCATGCAGGCCTCTGAGATTCCCAGGAAATCAAAGCCCACAGGGACACTTCAACCCCATGAACCAAAACTGACAGCGGCACTTCCCCCAGCCCCTCCTCCCCACCCCTCACAGCAGAAGTACGTAGAAAAGCTCACTTTGTGAACCCAACAGAAGACTTTATGTTCTGTAAACAGCATTCTGGTTTGTCCCACCTGACATCTCAGATTCTGTTCAGAGCAGTAAAGGGTCCCGGTAAGCATCAACGCCAGCAACAATAAAGAGCCCTGGGCAAGAAACTAACTGAGGATGGGAGGAAAATGAGAGACAAATGTCGCCCTGAGGAGAAATTAACCACTTGTGTCCTGAAAACTTTCCATCCCCTATGACTTTGCAGACAAAAATAAAAAAAGGGGGAGGGGGGGATGAACTCCCAGCCAGTTCATTCAGCCACCCACGGAACATTCCCTGAGAAGGACAGGAAGACACAGACATCCGACTCATTGTTAATTTACATTTTGCATTTTAGCCAAGAGTGACCACAATTACTATAGTATTTATTGTAAAAGCACATACCCATATTGTTCATATTAACATATAAGGTACTTCAAAATCTTCATGGAAAATAGAATTAAAACATAACTATTCTTGTGAAAACATTTTTAAATCTATTTACAGTTTTTTTCAAATATTCATTTTCTGTGAATTTTCTGAAGAGCATTAGGAATACTGATGGACTGGTGAAGGTTTGCCAGCTCTCCCGGGTGGGTGGGAGTGGAGGTCTCGTGTACAGCATTTGCCCATCACCATGAGCTGTTTGCCCCTGACCAGTTTCACACTCCCAAAGTGAAACAAGGAGCTGGAAATAGGTGCTCATACCAGTCAGCTCTCGCAAGCCAGTGAGAGCCAGCTCCAACACTGCTGAAAACAAGAAATTTGCCACTCATGTGTTTTTTCCTCTCTGGCCCAGTTTCTAAAGAGGCAAAACTTAGTCCACAAATTCCAAATTAAGAAAGGAGCACGGTATAACAGAAAAGTACAAAATGAAATTTAGGTTCCCCAAGTTCTAGGCTTAAGTGTGCCACTGATGTAGATCTTGGGCTGTCCTGGGTCCCACGCGAAGCCCGAATGTCAGGACTGCAAGGAGGGATTTGGAGTAGATTCACAGCTTTCAACCATGGCTATGATATGGGACAAGTCAGACAGATAGTTTAAGTTCATGGGCTGGAAGCCACACCTCCCCCATTCCGTGTTATCATATCCATCTACCTGTCAATCAGATGACGCCTTCCCCAGGAAGCCCTTCCCTTTACTGGAACGTGGAGGCATTATATAAACATACCACGTAAACGCTTCTGTTTTCTAAGCTCAAAAGAAGTCAGGTAAAATGGCACAGGCTGTCTCCTCGTGGACCCACAGTGAGAGGGTATGAAAATCCCTCGTGACCTTTCCTGGCCCACTCTCCCTAGATAAAGCCCACATGTACCTGTGTATTCTTCTACTCTGTAAATAAACCTTATCATGCTGCACATTGTGTTTGTGCCTGTACTTAGAATTCTCCAACTAAAAAGAAGGGTCTGGAATAGAAATTTAGAACCAACCTAGCCCACAACAGCTGCACATTTGAACTACGAGGGTTTGTCTTTTCACTACACTGCCTGGATTCCACCAGCTGCAGAGAATTATTCTGAGGGCTTGCAGGAGACTTTCAGGCTCTTCCTTCTTTTAACTTCATAAGTGGTTCTTACATATAGATAAAGCTGCTGAAGAACTGAACTGTTTTCTCTTTAAGGCATCTTGTCAGTTTTGTATCCATAGTAACTTGCATCTAACCAGTGGAACAAGGCAAAGATGATGGAATGTCACGCCCATGGTTCTCCAACACTGTGTGATGACACCTTGCTGGCCGACTTGCTATGGCAACTTGCTGTCCTGTGGCCTTGTTTTGAACCGAATCCAGAGGGCATCAGGGAGAGAACCGGGGGAGGCACCTAGGACTGAAAGCAGCCTCTCGCCAACAGCCGGCCAGAGGCTGGAGGTCTCAGCCTGCAGCACAAGGAGACGAACATGGCCAACAGGGTGAGTGGATTTGGAAGCGCATCCCTCTCTAGCAGAGTCTACAGAAAAGGCTGCAGCCGGTCTCACACCTCAGTGGGAGCTGCAGGAGAGCTGGAGAAGAGAAACCAGCTCAGCCACGCCTGGACCCTGACCCACAGACGTGAGATAGAACGTGCATGTGTAATCTTAAGCTGCTAAATGTACTATAACTTGTTATGATGCCTAAAAACACAATACAGGTACTTCAGAAATTCATGGGAAAATGGAATGAAAAGGTAAGTTTATTTTGATGCGGAAACGATTTGAAATCTATGTATAGTTTTTTTTCATAACATGCATTTTCCATGAACGTTTTGAAGACCCATTGGATACCTGGAAACACTGGAACCTGACTCCTGCTATTGAGCTGGGATATGAAGAAATCAACTCACACTTCCCTTTGTAACACCAGGGCGTCACTAGTCACACTGACAGATAACTGACAGAATCACTCACTTCTTTAAATGTTTCAATTTGTTTTATTGAATCCTTAAGTTTTATTTATTCAAGTGTGTAGATTTTGTGGTCTCACATCAATACATCCTATAATTGTTATATATGCATATATAAATATCATAAATCATTAAATTTTATAAAGTTTATGTCGTAAGCTTTTACCATATCTTTGAGTGGCATTGTTATTGTATCTGTGTTCTATTGCTGAATAACAAATTACCACAAGTTTACATGCTTAAAAAACACACATTTATCCAAAAGAGACAACAGGTAAAAGTATCCAACTGTCCATCAAGAAATGAGTGGGTAAACATAATATTCACAAACTTTGCCATATTTTCCAGCCGTCATAAGAAAGAAGATTCTGATACAGACCAGTACCGGATGAACTTTGAAGACAGTAGGCTAAGTGAAATAAACTAGTCACAAACAATGATTTCACATGAGGCACCTAGAGTACCTAGAGTAATCACATTTATGGAAACAGTAAAACAGTGGTAGGGGCCAGCGCTGTGGTGTAGTGGGCTAAGCCTCCATCTGTGGCGCCGGAATTCCATATGGGTGCCTGTTCGAGTCCCGGCTGCTTCTCTTCCAATCCAGTTCTCTGCTATGGCCTGGGATAGCAGTAGAAGATGGCTCAAGTGCTTGGGCCCCTGCACCCATGTGGGAGACCTGGAGGAGGCTCGAGGCTCCTGGCTCCTGGCTCCTGGCTCCTGGCTCCTGGCTTCGGATTGGCTCGGCTCCAGTCATTGTGGCCATCTGGGGAGCGAACCAACAGATGGAAGACCTTTCTCTCTGTGTCCCTCTCTCTCTCTCTAACTCTACCTCTCAATAAATAAATCTTAAAAAAATAACAGTGGTGGTCAAGGATGGCAGGATAAAAAATAAGAACCAAACAGCACCTCTATTATCCTTTAAGATCTATCTGACCTACCGTTTTTCCAGTTTTATTTTTATTTAAAAGGCAGTGTGACACACAGAGAAAGAGGGAGAGACAGAAACAGAGAGATCGTCCATCCACTATTTGACTCCTCAAATAGCCACACCAGCCAGTTCTGGGCCAGGTCAAAGCCAAGAGCCAGGAACTCGAGCCTGGTCTCCCATACAGGAGGCAGGAACACAAGTACTGGAGCTATCATCCACTTGCCTGTTCCCAGGCACATCAACAGAAAGCTGGATTAGAAACGGAGCAGCTGAGACTTGAACTGGCACTCAGGTGGAGGAAGCCAGCGTCACAAGCACCAGCTTCACCTGTAGTGCCACAACACAGGCCCTGAGAGTTGCTGTTTAATGGGGGTCAAGATTCTGTTGGGGAGGTGAAAACGTTCTGGAGATTGCAATAACGTGAAATACGTAACACTTCTGCACCGTACACTTAAAATAGTAAAGATAGTAAAGGCTGGATTATGTCTATTTTACATTTTAAAAAAAAGTTGATTGCAGAAAATATATTCAGCAAATTTACTATCAGTTTCCATGGACCAGGAGCCCAGGCAAAGCTTAGCTGGGTCCTGTGCTCAGAGAAAGCAGGTGTCAGCCAAGCTGCTTTTCGGCTGGAAGTCCAGCTGAATCCACTTCCAGGCTCATTGGCTATATTCCCTGGGGCTACATGACTGCGGTCCTTGTTCCCTGCTCCCAGCTGTCGCTCCTGGAGATTTCTGCCACACTTCCTCGCCATGTGGTCCTCTCCTCGCACTCTCATAGCATGGTCATTTTCATCCTCAGCTGGTAAGGTAGTGTCTCAGGATGCTAGGAAAGGGTCTGACACTTGTAGTCTAACACAGGGAGTGACAGCTCTCACCTGTGTCAGCCTCTGTTGGTTACAGGCAGCTCGCAGCCCACTCTCCCCCCATTCAAGTAGAAGGGATTACACAAGGTTGGGAGCCACCTCTGGGTGTGTCAGTCATGGTTGTTGACCCGTGGTGCTGATGAGAAAACTGACACCATCAAAGTTCTGAGACAACTCCAACCGCTCACAGTCCACAAACAGACTCAGTGAGGCTCTCCAGCTAGACTTTGGAAAGCAATTTCCAGGCTCCACTTAGTCCACATACTTACAGGCATTAAAATATAAGTGTAGGCACATTACAGTGTGGATGAGTTTACTTGAACCTTCGGCGACTCATGAATTGGGCACCAGATCACATACTTCCATGCTCCAAGGCATGCAAGAGCAAAATTTTTATAAGGAGTTTGTGGAAGCCAAAGAAAATATATTTGATTGGTTAAAGTGGAAATTCCCTAGTTAGAAGTTAGTGGGTGGCTCCTGGGGCCAGTGTTATGTTGTAGCCAGTAAGGCAGCTGACTGTGGTGCTGGCATCCCATATTGGCATGGGTTCGAGTCCTGGCTGCTCCACTTTCCATCCAGCACCCTGCTAATAGCCTGGGAAAAACAGATGAAGGATGGCTCAAGTGTTTGAGCCCCTGCCACCCATGTGGGAGACCTGGATGAAGCTCCTGGCTCTGTCTTCAGCCTGGCCCAGCCATGGCTGCTGTGGCCATCTGGGGAGTGAACCAGCAGATGGAAGATCTCTCTGTTAACTCTGACTTTAAAATAAATATTTTAAAGAAAAATGTTAATAGGTGTCTTCTGATTGAAGGTGGCTCCCAGCTAGATGTTGCTGGTAGTTTCTGGCGAGTTACGCTTACGTTTCATTTTACTGTTCACAGTGGGCTGAGTTTACTTACATTAGGAACCCCAGGCACTAGAGATCTCTCAGAGAATTGAGATCAATTAAATTTTTTTAACAGAAGCTAATAAGCATTCATTGGAATGGCAGAGAAGCAGCCAATCTGCTTTTACTGGTGGCTGCAAAGATTTGCAAACATTAACAATGGCCCTTGAATACCAAGAGCAAGGTGGCTGGCCTCTGTTTTTTGTTCCCCCCTTGAATTTGATGTCAGTGAGCAGGACTTCAGGATCCTGTTATAAAGTCTGTTCTTGTTTGCAATACGTTGAAAATGTAAATTATATCTTATCCCCAAAGACAAAGATGATCACTTTAAAAATACATGTTTGGCCAAACCTTTCAAAGGAAACTCTGAACTCTGACTCGTTAAAACTCAGTTCTTTTAGAAGTGAGATTTAGGATTCTATCAGAGAATCTTCTGATACACCCAGAATGCATAGCACTAACTACTGGCTCAGCCTCAAAGAAAAGCTTCCAGCAAAGTCAGCGGAGGTAAGGACGCATAGAAAATGAAGTTAACAAAGCAAGATGAACACAAATTTTAATGAAGTCAGTTTGGAATTTATTTTTTCTTTGTATTCAACATTCATTTTGTTATTCGACAAGTCTTCTATAAAGATCTCCGCCCTCCAAACCTGCCCTGAGAAGGCACCCAGTCCCCATGTGCTGGAGAGAATTCAGGAAGCTTTACTACGGTCATGATATTCAGTGCAGAAAAAGAAATTATTTCTCATCCTTGCCAAAATAGGAACTCTCCAAATTGTTATTTTGCATGTTTATTCTCATCTAATAATGATGATAGGGTATTTGAGGCATGAAAACCTCAACTAACTTAGAAAACATTAGCATTCTATCAAATGTATGTTTTCTGACAGAATGTCTAAAAATCAGGAGTGAAGGGTGAACTGGAGTAATAGTCACCTTCCTATATCAAAAGAAAAGATCAAATAACACACCACAGAGAAAAACCACATGCTTTTGTTTCTCTCTCTCTGTGTGTGTGTGTGTGTATGTTTTATTCCAGAGGCAGACACATAGAAATCTCCCATTTATTACTTCACTCTCCAAATGGCTGCATCAGCCAGGACTGGGCCAGAGTGCAGCCAGGAGCCAGGAACTCAATCCAGGTCTCCCACGTGGGTGGCAGGGACCCAACTACCTGAGCCATTTTCTGTGGGTTCTCTGAATCTACATTAGCAGGAAGCTAGAATTAGGAGCTGGAAGCAGCACTTGACCCAGGCACTCCAATATAGAACACAGACTGTCAATGTCTGTCTTATCAGTTAGGCCAGCTCTCACCCCTGATTCAAATTAAGTATGAAATCTTTGCCTCTTGAGTCCATTTCCTCATCAGATCTACCAAAACATGCTATAGTGAATAAAAGTTTATTTTTTTGGAATCAAGATGGCAAAGCAGATGGTGCTAAATAAATATGATACAACCCTTCCAGGTTCTTTAAATCAATAGTGTTGGGTCAGGTCTTGGGCAGGAATACCCAGACTATGGAATTGGGAAGCAGCTATTTTTGTCACTGCTTCCTTTTAGAAGCACTGCACCCTTCAGCTCTGATTAGTGCCTCCTCCTCTCCCCAAAGTGAGAAGAAAGCAGTATAGCCCTCCTGCACATTGTCATACCAGTCAGCTAATAAGGAACACACATAGCTGTGATAAGTGCAAGACCTGTCACTTACCATGGGGATGAACTGCTAAGTGGGCTGAATGTGCAGACAGAATGTGTGGTTTCAATCCATTTAGCAATTGCAGGACCTAGAAGGAACTTACTCATGACTCTGAGGCTCATTTCTCCTATATGAAAGGTGAGATAACAATAAGACTCACCTAACAGGCTGTTTTGAATATCAAATAGCTGGATTTAATCAAAGCACTTAGAATAGTGTTTGGTGTTGTGTACATGTGTGCACTATAATAATTACTTTTCTCCTACAGAAAAGAGGGTAAAGGCTTATTGATTAACTAGCAAGATAAACTACTAAGTAAATGGCTAAAGAACTAAGCTCTTCATGACCTGGTAACTACTTTCATTTCCAACAGGCATCCCTCCCAAAATTACCTACCTCTCTGCCTCCAAGTTGCCTCTTCCTGACCCAAGTCTCTACTAAGAGACCATCCATGTGCTGCCATGCACCCAGGCTCTCTGTAGCTCAGAGCTTTCTCATTCCGCATTGTGACAGATTGTTTATTTCTCCCATCACCCAGTGAGATTCCTCACAAGAAAATCCATGCCATGTTACCTGGCTTCACTTTGTGTGGAACACAGGAAGCATTCAACAAACACACTCATTGGCTGAATGAATGAGCAAATGAGTAAGTGTAAGCCTTATCAACACTTGATGTTTACAAAGGTCACCATGGTGGGCTAGATTGGGAAGACCTAATTTTTTTTTTAAGTCTTACAACTCAATTAGGAGAACAAATCCTATGTCGATAAAGTCAGATGCAGTCATTTCTTGTAATCTGGAGGGGTTGGGTCCAGTACACCCTCCACCCCACCCCTAATTCTAAGGATGCTCAAGTCCTTTTATTAAATACCATACCGTTATCACTCACACTACCTAAGTGCTATGTAAATAGCTGTTAGAATGTATTGTTAGGGAATAAAAAAAACTGTACATTTTCAATATCTGCATTTTTCCTGAATATTTTTCATCTGAGGTTGCTTGAGTCTGTGGATACAAAACTTGAAGTTACAAAGGGCTGACTATAACTATAAAGGACTGAAATACACATAGGTAATTACCAGAAGAAAATAAGCCCTCTTGTACCTGCCACTAACAGTAACATCAGGGTACTAAGTTACTGCATCAATAGCATTGGAAATGCTATGGAAAACAAAACATCTCACACAGGTTTGGAAATTATACCCCATAAGCGCCAACGTTGCGGCGTAGTAGGTTAAGCATGGCATGAAACACCAGCATCCCATGTGAGCATAGGCTCAAGTCCCAATTGCTCTGCTTCTGATCTAGCTCCCTGCTAGTGTCACAGAGAAAGCAACAGAAAACGGCCTGAGTGCTTGGGCCCCTACCATCCAAGGGGGAGATCTCGATGGAGGTCTAGGCTCCCAGATTTTGCCTAGCCCTTCTCTGCTTGTTGCAGCCATTTGGAGAATGAACCAGTAGAGGGAAGATCAATTTCTCCCTCTCCCTCCGTTTTTCTCTCCCTCTTTCTGTAACTCTGCCTCTCAAATAAATATATCTTTTTTTAAAAAGGTTCTACTCCAGAGCCGGCTCTGTGGTGCAGCAGGTTAAAGCCCGGGCATATAGCGCACCGAAACGAGTCCCAGCTGTTCCACTTATGATCCAGCTCCCTGCTGATGTGCCTGGGAAAGCAGTGGAAGATGACCCAAGTCCTTGGGCCCCCGCACCCACAGAGGAGACCCAGAAGAAGCTCCTGGCTCATAGCTTTAGGTCAGCTCAGCTCCAGCCGTTGCGGCCATTTGGGGAGTGAACTAGCGGGTGGGAGACCTCTCTATCGCTACCTCTCTCTGTAACTGTCTTTCAAATAAATAAAATACATCTTTTTTTAAAAAAAAAAAGGTTATATTCTACATATCCATATTTCATAAGATGTGTATGTTTTCAAATTTCATGCTTAGGATATATCATAAATAATGACATATCATAGCTTAGACAGAAACATCTTTTTTTCCTCATGCACATAAAATAATGGTGTATCTTATAATCCATGGGGTTTTAAGTTTGAAGATACAAGGTAAAAGGGTCAAAGAAAACTAATTATTGTGTATACATTTCTTCCTTGCAGGAAATAGAGAATGTGCAGGCTAGATGTTTAAGGATTTTATAAATCTAAGGATTTGAGCCATCTGCTTTGTGATCTTGATTCCAACAAAATGAACTTTAAGATTTATTTTACTTGAAAGTCACAGTTACACACACACACACAGAGAGAGAGAGAGAGAGAGAGAGAGAGAGAGAGGTCTTCCATCCACTGGTTCACTCCCCAGATGGCCGCAATGGCCAGAGCTGTGCCAATCCGAAGCCAAGAGCCAGGAGCTTCCTCCAGGTCTCCCACAATGGTGCAGGGACCCAAGAACCTGGGCCATCTTCTACTGCTTTCCCAGGCCACAGCAGAGAGCTGGATCGGAAGTGGAGAAGCCAGGTCTCAAACTGGCGCCCCTGTGGGATGCCGGCACCACGGGCAGCAGCTTTACCTGCTAGGCCACAGCTCCAGCCCCTAAAATGAACTTTCATTCATTGTAGCATGTTTTGGTAGCTCTGACAAGAAAATGGACTTGAAGGGCGAAGTAATTAAATGTTACAGATTCTAAGTTTCCTAGAAGGTAACTGGTACCTTCAATGCCCATTGTGAATATCTGACGAAGTGCGAGTGTGGAGGTCCTTCCTTATCTTGGCAGCCAGAGGGTACCGCATCAGAGAAGAAGGGCGCAGGCTGAACTGAAACATTCACTGTGATTCTTCTCTATCATTTTCATATTCTTACAAATCACACAATCTTGTACCTCTTCCTTCCTGTTTTATGAATCTTACAAAGGACAAAAATAATGCAGTTACATTAAAAGCCTTGAAAACTAAGTCCTCCATCTACCCAGTGACCACCATGTGTCTGGTTGTATTTTCAAAGGTGATAGACAGTTTACCAATTCCATGAAAGATAATTCCTTACTAAATGAGATTGTTCCGTAAAGTGACATGGCTTGAGCTAAAAATTAAACTTTGTGACAAGTGACACAGAAGTTGAAGAGTTATAATACTCATCAGTACACAACAATGTCCCAATTGCTTGAAAGGTTTCGCTTATTTGATTTTTTAACTGATTTTACACTCACTAGGAATTTCACATTGTGGTCACACTAATTTTTTTAATAATCTCCTTTTTATACCATGGCAGTGCAGGGAAAATAGATTTTTGCCAGAGACTGCTTTAAAAAAATAGCATAATAGAGATTTTTCTGATAACTTAACACTTCTGCCTCTCCCTAACCTTCCCTACCACCACTCACACACATAGTAAAGCAATCCTCCCCCATGGAGCTGAAATCATCTTATTTTGATATATAAACACATATCACATAATTTCTATCTTTAATCAACGTGTCTAATTTGGCTAATGCACACGAGTGATTGCGTGTCTATGAGCTGATAACAGTGTCTGAATGCTGACGCTGGGAAAAGCTAAGTGCCCGAGAACAGACTCAGATTAACAAGCATTTGCCTCTTGGCTTTCTTAAAACTGCTTGCTTTCACCTCTGTTTAACCTTGGCATTTGGAAGCCAAATCTAAAGGTCTGACAAATAGGGGCCTACTTAAACATAGGGTAAAATGCTAAGAATCCTACACATTTGCCCTAAGCAGGGGAAAATTGAAGCTGAGTGATGGTGTCCTCTTTTAAACCCTTCCACTTTCATGCTTGCTTCAGCAGCACATTTACTAAACCCTTCCGCTTTGACCTCATTGAGCAAAGATGGTCCAAGAATCAGTCCGTTACTAAAAAGGATTGTTGGTGGGGAAGGAAAAAATATATGTAAGCGGTAGTTAATTACCCATGAAAAATAGTCAAGTACCTCCAAGCCTTGAAGAAATGATAGTGTCATATTTGCGTAATTGTGGTTGGATATAGAGTTCTATTTGCAAATAAGTTTAGAATTATTGAATACACTACATCCCTACCCACCTTAAAGTTTCACATTACAGATTTTCAAATGCTCGAAGAACTATTTCAGCACCGAGATCTACTGATAGGCGGTTCACTCATTGTTGCCTAAATTTATTTGACCATGGTATCCCTTTTTGGAGCAACAGCATTTTGGGAATGTTGGTTACATAGAAAGGCTACCAGGCGGCTGGTGCTGCAGCATAGCAGGTAAAGCTGCCATCTGCAGTGTCAGTACCACATATGGGTGCTGGTTCGAGTCCCGGCTGCTCCACTTCCAATCCAGCTCTCTGCAACGGCCTGGGAAAGCAGTGGAAGATGGACCAAGTCCTTAGGCCCCTGCACCCTCATGGGAAACCTGGAAGAAGCTCCTGGCTTTGGATCAGCCAAGCTCTGGCCGTTCTGGCCATTTTGGGAGTGAATCAGTGGATGGAAGACCTCTCTCTGTCTCTCTCACTCGCTCGCTCTCTCACTGTCTTTCAAATAAATATATAATTTTTTAAAAAAGACTACCAGATGACAAATCAGCCCAAGATTTGCTATTTTAATTAACTGTACAACTTACAGCAAGTCAGTTCCCTTCCGTTGATGCTTTTAGAAGATGAGGGTTGGGCTAGATGAGCTTTGAGGGCTTCCAGCTCATGAATTAAATGATCCTGAGAAAACCTAATGGAGATGAAGGTGGGAGCTGGAGGAAATACTGGACACCACCTCAAGGCCTGAGATAAACGAGGTGAGAATAATTACCACGCAGCTGAGAAGGTACACATGCCTGAGCAGTTCATGGCCAAAGAAGGCATTCCCAAGGAGCCTAGCTCTGGGGCCAGCAGCAGGGCCACAGCCTTGTCCAAAAAGTTAAAAATAAAACTTAAGAAATCCAGTTCATACCCAGAATGCCATGATCATACAAAAGTAAATGGTCAACAACAACAAAACCAGAAATGAAAACAAACCAAGAGGCCCTGTGGGATGAAAGAACGTTCAAGGAAGAGTTCTAGGTGAGTGGTTCAAGGTATGAGACCAAGAACAGAGGCTTGCCGAAATAACAGCCTTTGTGCACAGTGCACCACGTTCCTAGAGCAAGAATATCCTGAACAAAAGCCAGGATGGGCTGGACAATAAATAAAATTATGGGTCTTTATTTTCTGCAATATTCAGTTGGGTCTTTAGCTTTTGATAAACTCTGAATAGATTTTGTCTTACAATTCAGTAAACAAAGATGAACAATGATGTGGCAGAAATGCACCAGTTTTCCTGTATAGCCTCCCTGGCCTTCTAAAGTTTGCACAAGTCCTAAAGGGTGCCCAATTCATCCCTCTGTTAAAAACAAGTAGGTCTGGTGTGGCTGCTTTGAGTCTCAAAGTACGGATCAAGCCTGGGAGTAGAGAGCACAGGGCTGCAGATGAGGCCAGGAGTTAACATTCCTTAGAGAAAGACAAAAATGTTGATGCTAAGCCCAGAAGAACACAGGCAGAATAGAAGCTAGGCTTCCTATGCCAAGCAACGGGCAGCAGTCTCCCTATATTGTTTATGCATCCCATCACTAGAAAAATGCTAGTGCAGAATATACCTGGTCTGGATACAAATTATATACATAAGTGTACTTATGAATTGTGTACATGAAATAGACACAAACAGCACAAATTTTAACCAGGGAGAAAAATAAAGCATCTATACTTTCTAACTCAGCAAGAAATGCATTCCACTTTGAAGGCCACCAATACAGAAATGAAAGAAGAGATGACACACAAGCAAGAAGGGAACCAGATGAGAAGGCAGCAAACAGTGGGAACTTACTGCTCTGTAGGCAGCCCATAAACAAGTCATAGACAAGTCAAGGTCAGTCTTGGCTTGTGGAATTCCTGGGATGAGAAAGTCATGTACTCCCATGTTGATGGATGCACTCTGCTAAAATTAACTATGTTATGACTGTGCTGCAGAAAGCCCGATAAGATGCTTGCATGTGTTGTTAACTTCCGAGTTGCCTTGAGCTACAGCTGGTTATGCATAAATATCTCTGAGACACTGGAATAAACGAGCCTTGATCAGCCTTGTTGCCTTGGCTCCATACTCTGCACCCTTGTCCCTCTTTTCATTCCCACTCTCTCCCTCAGGTTCCGTTTGACTGGTGTGGCTGGCCCGCACACTGCTCTGGAGGAGGTGGACAAGGCTGGTATAAAGAATTAGAAAGAGGAAAAGTAGTAAGGATTGGAAAGGCTTTGTGAGAGTGTCAAGACTTACACTGGAAAAATACACCTGTGATAAGACTACCCAAACTAAAAATATTTTTAATTCTGGCTAGAATTATGTCACATCTGTCTCCTAACAGATGGCAGGCATTGTATTTATTTATACTTTAAATGAACAAGTGGGAAAAGATACCTATTATTTAATAAGAATCTTACAAGACAATACATCTGTAATGGGAAAAATACAAATGCAAGTTCTCAGAAATGAAAATATTAAAAATTACTAAATGAGGAGACCTCTAATGCTACGATTTGAGGTAAACAAGGTGGCCACTTTGCTTCTCTGAAACTACTCTTCAAATTGGAAAACCTTCTGAACCAGTAAGTCTAATAGAATGTTACATCTGATGTCAGAAATATTCCATATGTTTGCTGTGTTATATGGTAGCCCCTGTCCATATGCGGCTTTTGAGTATATGAAATGTGGCTAGGATGACTAAAAACTAAATTTTTAATTTTATTTCATTTTAATTTAATTTTCAGACTAGTGGCTAACATTGAATAGTGCAGTTCTAGAAAATAGTGCAAAACCTGTAATAATTGGTTACTAGTGGTAAAATCACTATAGCTTCTGAAGATTTGGACAGACTTTCAAAACTCCATAATATAACACGTCCAGTTAACTTTGCAACCAACAAACCACAAAAATTAAAGAATGTTGCTTAATACACTTTAATTAATTATAAGATATTAGACTATAGCCAAAACAAATAAAACCCATGATACAAGAGAGCCAATGACCTACTAAGACATACAAAAAAAAGCCCACAGGGACCACAATGGACAGTAAATGGGATGAGTGCAGAACTTGTGTGAAATTAAGATGAGGGACTGAACTGAGAGATAAGGATATGAAAGTGTCAGTGCGAAATCCTTCCTGTAAGCTTGGCTCACAATTTTTGGCTCCACATCTAAAGATGGACAAGAAGCAATTGGAGAAGGTCCAAGGAAGAACAAAATGATTTTAATTTTTGGATCACAGAATCACAATAAGGGGATATTGACTGTGTTGTGGCTTTTTAATCCAGAGAAATAGAATTTGAAGGTAACAATATCTGCCCACAGGTACTAGAAGAGGTTCAATAAGTGGCATTTCCCAGAGAGTCCCCAGGCACACAGAGGGAAAATTACGCTTAATATACAGTAAGGAGGCTATTTCATTTAGCCACAAGGAAGATTTGTTTCTGCAGAGGTAATAGTTTAACAGGGAAGCAGTCTGATTTAATCAAGCATAAATGTTGAGCATCAGGACATGCCAAGACTGAATCTAAAGCAGAAACAAGGCAGCAACACTGAGCTCTGGGAGCTTCTATTGGGAAGGTGAGAAAAGGAATACCCCACAGCCTCCCATTCAGCCACCAGCCTGTGAGCAAGATGGACTCAGGCAATTCCCCATTTGCTCCTTCCTGGCCTCCCTCCAGAGGGCACTGTCTCCACACACAAGGAGGAAAACAAAAAGTGTTGTGCTATAAAGAGGAACCACACAGGAAAGTGGAATACTTCATACTCAGATAACTGCTGCATTGACATAAATGGAAAGACTCAAGGTCTAAAGAAGCCAGTTGATCCCAGGTCCTGGGTCTGAGAATCCTCTCAGGTGTAGGGATCAAGACAGAAGGAGAGGAGGAGACAGGTACTGTCTATCTAAGCTGGCCACTTTAGAAACTGGATGCAAAGAACCCTGCTGCTAATGGGTGGTGACCAAGAGTGACCAATGCCATCCACGAGGGCTATTCCAGAACAACTGCACAGAGGCTAATGTTCCCTTTAAGGCAGATACTGTGGGGAAGTTCAAATGTTCCCTCTGAAGAGTCAGATTGAATTGGCTGAGGCAAACTGACAGACAGATTACTTGGGAAGGCATGCAACACAGGATTGATGCTCAAAGAAAGGCTAAATGGTTGAGGCTTACATTCCCTCCTCATGGAGGAGAGGGAAACAGGTATATGCAAGCAACTTAGAGTAGTGAAAAAATATGATGGTGGATAGCAGAGTAGAGAGGGAGCTTACTGCTCTAGTCTAGGACAAGATAGTTTAAAAAAGTGGAGAGAGTGCAGTCTCAGGGAAGAGTTGGGGGAAAATGGCAAAGAAAACTAAGCAAATTAGAGGGACACAATGGACCTATGTGGAAGGCATGGATGCCCACAACTCAGTACTTCAGGAGCCAAGAGCCTACATACCAGCAATGGAAAGTGAGGAGAGACCAGACCACAGCAGCTCAAACCATTGGCACTAAATCTGTAGAAGAGCCTAGAGGGAACCTGGCTTAGAGCCCCATGGGGGATAGTGAACTTGCCAAAATAGAGGAGAAAAAGGGAGAGACATATTTCTCTCTCCCCAATCACTTTACAATGGTGTCCAGTAACAAGCCAATAGTGTGGCGCCATTTTGGCTACATATAACAGCTGTGCCGGTTCGTATCCATGCCCAGCAACCAGCTAAGTGGAGACTCCTCACTCTGGTTTAGAAAACTAACAGGGGTCTGGGAGCTCATGCATATGGGAGGCTTCTGTGCCCAAGACTATGAAAAAAAACTGAGGCTGTGTGGGAGGATTGACAGTGTGGCTGGGACTTTGAGCAGTCACAGTGGGAGACTACACATGCTTAGGACTTCCTAGTTACCTGGTGAGGGACATTCTTGGGTAATCCGAGCTTACACTGAGGACAGCACAGATCCTTTGTGTGGTCCTGAGGGCAGAGCAGACGAATATTATACCCACTGGGGCTAGCGCTCAACACTGTTCTAAACACTAGAGCTCAGCTGAGCAGAATAAACTTCCCTTCTGATTAAAAAAGGAGATTTACCACAGCAAACCTGGGTGTGGCACTTTAGACACCTTCACCCTGGAGAACTGACAGAGCTCCCTGATCACACCCACATAAGCCTCTAGATATTCACTGAAAGCAGACACTCCACTTACCTACAAAGACATAGTATCTCCACAAATGCTGAACAACAAATGCACCAATTCAAGAAACAAGAATAAGGAATACAATGACAACTCACAAAAGAATACAACAATTCAATACTAGATTGTGAGGATGATGAGATGAAGAAATGCCAGAAATGGAATTCAAAAATTAGTAAGATTACATAGAAATTATCAGAAGTAAATGTATGAACTACTGAAATCCATAAGAACATGAAAGAAAATTTCCCCTATGAAACTGAGATCTTAAAGAGTAATCAAAATGCTTGCCCCAAATGGTAGAGTTAGAAACATACCAGGGGATTCCAATTCAATCCCATCAAGGTGGCATGTACCAATGCCATCTCACTAGTCCAAGTCATCAATTTCAGTTCACAATTGATCATAATGATAGGACTAAGAGTCAAAGGGATCACATAAACAAGTCTAGTGCCTGCTAATACTAACTGATAGAATAAAAAAAAAAAAAAGGGAGACAACAATCCAACATGGGAAATGGAATACACACCAGACTCATAGAATGGCAGATGTCCTAAACAGCACGCTGGCTTCAGAATCAGCCTTAAGGCATGCGGATCCGGCTAAAAAGCCCATGAGAGTATTTCAGGCATGGAAAGCCAAAACACTCCACCAAAAAAAAAAATGACCTAAATGAAAGATCTCCACAAGTGAGATTCCAGTGGAAAGAACAGGTCACCAAAGAAGGAGGTACCTTTCTCTGAAGGGAGGAGAACTTCCACTTTGATTATGGTCTTGTCCAAATAAGATCGAAGTCGGCGAACTCAAAAGGCCTCCATAGCCTTGGCAGCTCATGACAAGAGCCTAGGGTGATTACTGATGCCATAAACAAGAGTGTCAATTTGTTAAGTCAACAACAGGAGTCACTGTGCACTTACTCTGCATGTAGGATCTCTGTCCTTAGTGTGCTGTACATTGTGATTTAATGCTATAACTAGTACACAAACAGTTTTTTTTTTTCACTTTGTGTTTCTGTGTGGGTGCAAACTGTTGAAATCTTTACTCAATAAATACTAAACTGATCTTCTGTATATAAAGAGAATTGAAAATGAATCTTGATGTGAATGGAAGGGGAGAGGGAGTGGGAAAAGGGAGGGTTGCGGGTGGGAGGGACGTTATGGGGGGGGAAGCCACTGTAATCCATAAGCTGTACTTTGTAAATTTATATTCATTAAATAAAAGTTTTAAAAAGAGTAATCAAAATGAAATGGAGAATTCAATAGAAAAATAAAAAATGCAGTGGAAAGCGTTGACAACAAAATTGGTGAAGCAGAAGAAAAATATATCCAACTTAGAAGACAAAGCACAGGAAATTATTTAATCAACCAAAAACAAGAAGAGGAAACTAGAAAAGTAAAAAACACTGTTGGTGATCTACAGGATTCTATCAAATGACTCAACATATGGGTTCTAGGAGTTCCTGAAAGTGTGGAAATGGAGAAAGGATTAGAAGGCCTTTTAGTGAAATAATAACAGAAAACTACCCTAATCTGGAGAAAGAAAAGGACATCCAAGTACAGGAAGCACATAGAACTCGTAATATAAATGACCAGAAAAAGATCCTCACCATGACACATTATGACTCACCACAGTAAAACATAAAGAAAAAAAATCGAAAATATGAGAGAAATACCATATTACTTTCAGAGGATCTCCAATTAAATTCACAGCAGACATCAACAGAAACCCTACAGGTTAGGAGAGAATGGTGAGACATACTCCAAGTCTTAAGAGAAAAAAAAACTGTCAACCCAGATTACTATACCCAAAAAAGCTCTCATTTAGGAATGAAGGTGAAATAAAGGCCTTCCATAATAAACAGAAATCAAAATAATTTGTCACCACCCATCCAGCCATATAGAAGATGCTTAAGACATGCTGCACAAAGGAATACAGAAACATGGTCATCACTACGAAAGATGGTAAAGGAAGAAAACATCTCAGTAAAACTTCAAAGGTAATTCAAAGTAATAAATAGGAATAGTTTTGGGGAAATGGCAAAGCAAATTCGCTACTTATCAATAGTCACCTTGAATGTAAATGATCTCAACTCTCCAGTCAAAAGACACAGACTGGCTGAATGGATTAAAAAAAATCTATTTGTTGCCTATAAGAAACACATCTCACCAACAAAAAGATGCATGCAGACCGAAAGTGAAAGAATGGAAAATATATTGCATGCCAACAGAAACCAAAAAAAGAGCTGGTGTAGCCATCCTAATATCAGACAAAATACACTTTAACACAAAAACTATTAATAGAGACAAAAAGGGGGCACCATTCAATGATTAAGGGATTTTTCATCAGGAAGATGTGACTATTATAATTGTATATGCACCTAATTACAGGGCACCAGGCTATTTAAAACAAATGTTAAGGGACCTAAAGGGAGACACAGACTCAAATACAATAG
Source organism: Oryctolagus cuniculus (assembly GCF_964237555.1). Taxonomy (NCBI): domain Eukaryota; kingdom Metazoa; phylum Chordata; class Mammalia; order Lagomorpha; family Leporidae; genus Oryctolagus; species Oryctolagus cuniculus. Next base: position 12,623,727 of record NC_091433.1, read on the forward strand.
TACTGAGAGACTTCAATACACCACTTTCAGCAACGGACAGATCAGACAGAAAATCAGCAAGGAAATAGCAGATGTAATTGACATTATATAATAAATGTACCTAACAGATATCTACAGTTTTTCATCCTAAAGTTGCAGAATACATATTTTCTCACCAGTGCATGGAACTGTCTCTAGGATAGAACACATGCTAGGCCATAAAGCAAGTCTCAACAAATTCCAAAAAATTGAAATCAAACAATGCATTTTCTCAAACCACAATGGAATGAAGCTGGAAATCAGCTACAAGAATTTCTTTTCTATTTTTTTTTTTTTTTGGACAGGCATAGTGGACAGTGAGAGAGAGAGAGACAGAGACAAAGGTCTTCCTTTGCCATTGGTTCACCCTCCAACAGCCACCACGGCCGGCGCACTGCGGCTGGCGCACCGTGCTGATCCAATGGCAGGAGCAAGGTACTTATCCTGGTCTCCCATGGGGTGCAGGGCCCAAGCACTTGGGCCATCCTCCACTGCACTCCCTGGCCACAGCAGAGAGCTGGACTGGAAGAGGGGCAACCGGGACAGAATCTGGCGCCCTGACCAGGACTAGAACCGGGTGTGCCGGTGCCGCAAGGCAGAGGATTAGCCTAGTGAACTGCGGCGCTGTCTTAGCTACAAGAATTTCTAGGACATATGCAAACACATGGAGCCTGAACAACATGCTCCAGAATGAACAGTGGGTCATAGAAGAAATCAAGAGATATCAAAAACTTTCTGGGAACAAATGAACATGACAACACAATATATCAAAATTTATGGGATACAGCAAAAGCAGTGTTAAGAGGAAAGTTTATAGCAACTGGTGGCTACATCAAGAAATTGGGAAGGCACCAAATAAATGAATTATCAATGCATCTCAAGGACCTATAAAAGCAACAGCAAAACAAACTCAAAACTAGCAAGATTAAATAAAAAATTAAAATTAGAGAAAAACAAAATTAAAACCAAAAAATACAAAAGATCAGCAAAATAAAGAGCTGTTTTTTTGAAAAAATAAAAAAATTTACACATCACTGACCCAACTAAACAAAAAGAGAGAAGACCCAAATCAATAAAAAGAGGTGAAAAACGGAATGTAACAACAGACACCACAGAAATAAAAAGAATCATCAGAAATTACTATAAAGAGCTGTACGCCAACAAACAGGGAAACCTAGAAGAAATGGATAGATTCCTGGATACATACAACCTACCTAAATTGAACCATGAAGACATAAAACCTAAACAAAACCATAACCAGGACAGAAATTGAATCAGTAATAAAGACTCTCACAACAAAGAAAAGCCCAGGAGATCAGATGGCTTTACTGCTGAACTCAACCAGACATTTAAAGAATTAAATCAAATTCTTCTCAAGTTGTTCAAAGCAACTGAAAGAGAGGGAATCCTCTCAAATTCTTTTTACAAAGGCGGCATCACTTTAATTCCTAAACCTGAAAAAGATGTAACAGAGAAAGAGAATTACAGACCAATTTCCCTGATGAACATAGATGCAAAAATCCTCAACAAAATACTAGCCAATAAAATCCAACAACATATCAGAAAGATCTTCCACCCAGACCAAGTGGGATTTATCCCTGGTATGCAGGGATGGTTCAATATTTGTAAAATCAATCAATGTGATGCATCACATTAACAAACTGCTGAACAAAAACCATATGATTATCTCAATAGATGCAGGGAAAGCATTTGATAAAATACAACACCCTTTAATGATAAAAACTCCAAGCAAATTGGGTATAGAAGGAACATTCCTCAACACAATCAAGGTAATTTATGACAAACCCATGGCCAGCATCCTATTGAATGGGAGAAGTTGGAAGCATTCCCACTGATATCTGGAACCAGACAAGGATGCAACTCTCAACATTTCTATTCAATATAGTCCTGGAAGTTTTATCCAGAGCCATTAGGTAAGAAAAAAAATCAAAAGGATACAAATTGGGAAAAAGGAAGTCAAACTATCCCTATTTACAGATAACATAATAGTATATATAGGGGATTCAAAAAGATCCACTAGGAGACTATTGGAACTCATAAAAGAGTTTCATAAAGTAGCAGGATATAAAGTCAATACACAGAAAATAAGCAGCCTTTATATAAATAGACAATGCCAATTTGAAATTGAGCATCTAAGATCAATCCCATTCACAATAACTACATAAAAATCAAATACCTTGGAATAAATTTAACCAAGGATGTCAGACATCGCTATGAAGAAAATTACAAAACATTAAAGAAAGACATAGAAGATACAAATCTAAAAAATGAAAAATATCTTCTGTGCTCATAGATTGGAAGAATCAATATCATCAAAATATCCACTCTTTCAAAAGGAATTTACAGATTCAATTTGATCACAATCAAAATGCCAAAGGCATTCTTCTCAGATATAGAAAAAAAGATGCTGGAAATTCATATGAAGGTACAGGAGACTTCAAATAACTAAAGCAACCTTATAACACAAAAACAATGATGGAGGCACCACAATACCAGATTTAAAGACAACTACAAAGCATTTATAATCAAAATAGCTTGGTACTAGTACAAAACTAGATGGCTAGACCAATGAACAGAATAGAAATGCCAGAAATCAACCCAAACATCTACAATGAACTTATATTTGACTAAGGAGCTAAAACCAATCCCTGGAGCAAGTACAGTCTCTTCAACAGATGGTGCTAGGAAAAATGGATTTCCACATACAGAACTATGAAGCAAGACCCCTACCTTACACCTTACACTAAAATCCATTCAACATGGATTAAAGATCTAAGTCTATGACCTGACACTATCAAATTATTAGAAAGCATTGGGGAAAACCTGCAAGACATTGGCACAGGCAAAGAGTTCTTAGAAAAGACCCCAGAGGCACAAGCAGTCAAAGTCAAAATTAACAAGTGGGATTACATCAAATTGAGAAGTTTCTGTATGGCAAAAAAAAAAAAAAACAACAACAACAACAACAACAAACTGAAGAAAGTGAAGAGGTAACCGAAAGAATGGGAGAAATTATTTACAAACTATATAACTGAAAAAGGATTAATAACCAGAATATACAAAGGTATCAAGAAACTCCACAAAAACAAAGCAAACAATCCAGTTAAGAGATGGGCCAAGGATTTAAAAAGACATTTTTCTAAAGAGGAAATCCAAATGACCAACAGACACATGAAAAAATGTTCAGGATCACTAGCTGTCAGGAAAATGCAAATCAAAACCACTGTGAGGTTTCACTTCATCCCAGTTAGAATGGCTTTCATACAGAAATCAACAAACAACAAGTGCTGGCAAAGGATGTGTGGAAAAATATACCCTACTCCACTCTTGGTGGGAATGTAAACTGGTAAAACCACTAAGGAAGACTGTATGGAGATACCTCAAATATCTGAATATAGACCTACTGTATGACTCAGCCTTCCTGGGAATTTACCCAAGGGAAATGAAATCAGTAAACAAAAGAGTTATCTGCACCTTCATGTTTATTCCAGCTTAATTCATAATAGCTAAGACATGGAATCAACCTAAATGCCCATAACTGAAGACTGGATAAAGAAACTTGGATATGCCGGCGCCGCGGCTCACTAGGCTAATCCTCCGCCTAGTGGCGCCGGCACACCGGGTTCTAGTCCCAGTTGGGGCGCCGGATTCTGTCCCGGTCGCCCCTCTTCCAGGCCAGCTCTCTGCTGTGGCCAGGGAGTGCAGTGGAGGATGGCCCAGGTGCTTGGGCCCTGCACCCCATGGGAGACCAGGAAAAGCACCTGGCTCCTGGCTCCTGCCGTCGGATCAGCGCGGTGCGCCGGCCGCAGCGCGCTGGCCACGGCGGCCACCAACGGCAAAGGAAGACCTTTCTCTCTGTCTCTCTCTCTCACTGTCCACTCTGCCTGTCAAAAAAAAAAAAAGAAACTTGGATATGTACACTATAGAATTTTACACAGCATTAAAAAAAATAAAATTGTCATTTACAACAAAAAGGATGAATCTGGAAAATATAAATACTTAGTGAAATAAGCCAGTTCCAAAGGAACAAATACCATATATTCTCCCTGATCTGTGAGAACTGATAGAGTACCTAAAAAGCAGTCTGTAGACGCAAAAGGACACTTGGAGAAGGGATGACTTGAGCTGCTCCAGTCTTGACTTTTTAGGAACCATTTCACTTCTTTTGTTTCTTCAGTTTTTTTCTTCATACTATTTGTTGAATTCTTAACAGATTTAAACATGTGTATAAAGTCAATTGAAAATAGATCAGTAAAAAATAAGAGTGGGAATAAGAGAAAAGGAAGTTTATAACTGTAAAGCTATATAGTTCTGCATACATTCCTTTGGACTTACTTCTAAGGGAACAGTTTAAAAACTTGTCATGGGACTCCAAATCCCAGTAAGCTTAGTGGTAAAAATGCAATCTTAATTGTTAAAGTGATCAGATCAAGTGTTAAAGTGATCATATAGATAGGATCAAGTGTCTGGTAATAATAATAGCTATAATTAAAAAGGAAAGAATATTCCAACATGAGAAGCATTCCACACAGCAGGCTCATAGAATGACAATCACTTTAAGTAACTCTGACCTCAGAATCAGCCCTTAAAGCTTCCTGGTCTGGATGAATTTCAGGCATGGAAAGTCAAGACACTGTGGCAAAAAAAAAAAAATGTTATGCATTAAGGATCTCTGTTAGTGAGACCCCAGCAGAAAGAAGTGGCCATCAACGAAGGATATACTTTTCTCTGAAGGGAGGAGAGAACTTCTAATTTGCTTATGGCCTTGTCCAAATACTGACGGAGCTTGTGGATTCAAAAGGCTTCCTTAGACTAGGCAGCTCATGTCAAGAGCCTTGGGTGGTCAATGATGTCATACCTAAGAGTATTAATTGTTAAATTAACAGGAGTCACGGTCCACAGATTCCCCATGCAGGACCTCTGTCCTCAAGGAGTTGAATTATGAAAGTTAACTGTAAAAACTAGTTCTTAAACAGTTTTTGTGTGTAAGTGTGTGTGTGACTATGTGTGTGCAAATTGTTGAAATCTTTACTCAGTATAGAGTTGGTCTTCTGTGTACAAAGTTAATTGAAAATGAATCTTAATGGAGAATGAGACTAGCAAGGGGAGGGGATGTGGAAGTGTGGGTGGAAGGGCGAGTATGGTAGGGAAAATAACTATATTCCTAAAGTTGTACTTATGAAATTTGTATTCCTTAAAAATAAAATTTAAAAAAGGAGTAGCACATGATTTGAGGGGAGATTAATGAACCCAGGAGACAAGAATCACCCAGGAATTATTTTGGTATTTGAACAAGCCTCAGAGTTAGACAGTATCCAGGTGTGGTTACCTTCCTCAGTCTTCTTTCCTGCAAAGAGTAATGAAACTTCAAGGTGAGAATGGAAGGCAAGCACTGTTCTTTGGCAGGTCTGATCTGAAGGCAGTGAGGAAAATGTCAGACTAAAGCTTCTCCCAGCACCCACTCTCCAATGGCTTTTACTTTAAAATATTCAGCATATCAGGGTTCCATATTTGTGGGCATCATTTTCTGAAACCCAACAATACTCATACTAGTTAAACTTCCACTCTGCCCAATCAAGAGCTTAGGCTCTATCCAATCAGAGCCACAACTCCTCTGTTGTAGAATGAGTGAAGGTTCCTGGGGTAGCAATTGCAATTATTATCACAAATATAATCAAGCACTAATGAGAAATCAGAGGCGGTACTATAATCTTCATTATAGTTGCATATTATGCAACAGAATTAATCTGAAAGTATATGGTGTTAAAAACTGTAACAAAGTCCCAATTTATGCATGAAATTTGAAATTATGCAATTTCCAAAACATTCAATTCATCAGGAATTGTTTATTTTCACTGCTGTTAGGCAAAGTGAACTATCATCAGTGTTTATACTAGTACCACTTGAGCTGGAAAAACAGAAATACCCATCAGAAATTCCTTTGTCAGATCTGTGAGTAAATTAATCTTCAATTATGTTACTTTGAATTGTGTAAATTCTTCAAAAACCTATCCCTCACACAAATTACAATCCCTATAGATAAGAGGAGGGGAAAGACAGTTCAGAGAGAGAGAACATTATTTGTACATAAGAGTAGAGAGAAGGAGAAGGCAACAGAATGGAAGGAAGAAAGTTTGGAATATGCAAGAAGCAGTAGGAATTGGAAAAGGGAAAAATTAAGCTGCAAAAAAAGCATTGACAAACCAAACAACTCCCAAAAGCCAGGAATCAATTCAGCAGGCCATGGAGGGGTTTTCCTAGATTCATAGTGAGATGAGAAAAACAAGAATAATATTTCCCATGAAGCTAAATGCATCTATATCACCTTTTCAAATCATCCTTTCCATGAGACCATATCCTCCATAATTTGTTGGCATTAAAATATGAGGGAACTTGGAAAGGTTCATGGAAAATGGAATTGATTTATAGGGTTAGCATCATGCAGACTCAGTTAAGCCACAGCCAGTGACACCAACGTCCCATATCAGAGTGCCAGTTCAAGTCACGGCAGCTCTGTTTCTGATCAGGCTCCTCGCTAATGTGTCCGGGAAGACAGCTGAAAATGACCCAGATATTTTGAACCCCTCTTGCCCAAGTGAGAGGCCTGGATGATATTCTGGGCTCCTGACCAAGCCCCAACACTTGCAGCCATTTGGGGAATGAACTAGCAGATGGAATCTCTCTCTCCCCCACCCCCACTCTCTCTCTCCACTCCCCCTTGCCTTTCAAATAAATAAATAAATCTTTAAAAGAGAGAGAGAGAAGTTTACTTTAATGCAAAGTTATTTTGAAATCCATAGATGGTCTTTTCACAGTATATAATTTTCATGAATTTTTGAAGCCTCTTTGAATGGATGGATTCCAAAAACTTTTTGCACCAAAACCAACTCATGTCTTACTTCCATTTCCTATGAACTTTGTGAAACACTGTCATATCCTTTCTGTTAAAAAGTGGTAGCAATGGTGTATGACAGATGGAAGGTAGGGCTGAGGATTTCTTATGTTCTTATTTGACAAAATAAAATTTGACAATCCTATTTAGGACCAAAATGTATTTTTCAGAAATGTCACTGTTCCACAAAATGAAAGTGACTGGGAACCACAGTCCTATAGGGGGAAGTATAGGCAATCACTCAACATGCCAGATTCAGCGCATTAAGATTAATTCTAGTTGTCAATTTTAAAATACGTTTCAGTGCATATCAACAATTAAAAGGAAATGGCTAGAAGAGCATAAGTAGCACATATGTATCCCAAACAACCAGAAGGGAGAAATACAGATTTAACAAAGGGCAGGAAGGACACAAAGAAATTATGAAACAAAATAGTAAGAGAAAATCCCAATAGATCATTGCTCACAACGAACTTAGTAGAGTCATGTTCACCACATGGGGACTCTCAGATTGGTCATGAAGACGAAACCAAGTCAAACCAAACCATACAAACTCCTTTTGCTGTTTGTAGGAATCACGATAAAAGGAAACCTTGGAAATTTAGAAGTAAGGTGGCAGAGGAAAGTAAACTGGGCAAATTCCAGCTGCTTCTCCCCAGTCTATCCTACTCAAAAGCAAACAGTGCCTTAATTGTAATTTCAGATTAAATAAAATTCAAAGAGGTGGAACATTAAATGAGAAACAAGATATTTCCATGATGATAAATCATAAATCCACCCAAATCCTATGACAGCATTCTACAACACAGTTTCAAAATACAAGTGGCAAAAGTTGTTAGAAAGCAAGCAGAAAAATGGTCAACCCATGCAAGTAGTAGGATGAATTAATAAACATCTATTAGAAAACAATCGCATTTCTATATGGAGGTAAGAAGCTGGTATTCTCATCAACAAGCTTAATCAAGTAGCTTCCATAAGAAATACAAAGCAGAATATAGGAGTACATGTATTAATCCTCATGAAGGGAGTATTTCAGGCATGGAAAGCCAAGACACTCTGGCAAAAAAAAAAAAATGACCTAAATGAAAGATCTCCACAAGTGAGATCCCAGTGGAAAGAACAGGTCATCAAAGAAGGAGTTACCTTTCTCTGAAGGGAGGAGGGAACTTCCACTTTGATTATGGTCTTGTCCAAATATGATCAGAGTCGGCGAACTCAAAAGACCTCCATAGCCTTGGCAACTCATGACAAGAGCCTAAGGGTGATTACTGATGCCATAAACAAGAGTGTCAATTTGTTAAGTCAACAACAGGAGTCACTGTGCACTTACTCCACATGTAGGATCTTTGTCCTTTGTACATTGTGATTTAACACTGTAACTAGTAAACAGTATTTTTCACTCTGTGTTTCTGTGTGGGTGCAAACTGTTGAAATCTTTACTTAATATATACTAAATTGATCTTCTGTATAAAAAGAGAATTGAAAATGAATCTTGATGTGAATGGAAGGGGAGAGCAAGCGGGGGGTGGGAGGGAAGTTATGGGGGTGGGGGGAGAAAGCCATTGTAATCTATAAGCTGTACTTTGGAAATTTATATTCATTAAATAAAAGTTAAAAAAATTCTCATGAAGGAATTAAAAATACAGGTCAGGCAGATAATCTCAGGAAACTCCAGAAGTAGAAAGTATGGGGCTGGCACCGTGCCATAGTGGTAAAGCTGCCACCTGTGGCACCAGCATCCCCTGTGGGCACCGGTCTGAGAACCCGCTGCTCCACTTCCAACCCAGCTCCCTGTTACTATGCCTTGGAAAGCAGCAGAAGATGATGCAAGTGCTCAGTCCCCTGTACCCATGTGGGAGACCTGGAAGAGACTCTGGGCTCCTGGCTTCAGCCTGGCACAGCCTTGACCGTTGCAACCATCTGAGGAGTGAACCAGTGGATGGAAGATTGATCTCTACCTCTGCCTCTGTCTCTCCCTCTCTTTGTAATTCTGCCTTTCAAATATATAAAAATAAATAAATCATTTTTTAAAAGATTCTTGCAAAATTCACACCAATGACAGCATCACAGAACAGCATTTTGAGATGCAACTGCTGTGTTATTCAGAAGTGTTTGGTGTTTTTACTATGTTAAATCATATAAATATTCAAGAAATCACAAATACAAAAAGTAATGAAACTCATTAATACATAAAAACAAATTAATGCAATGTAAATGCAAAATAAGTTTTTAAGTCTTGGTCCATAAAATATAAACTGAGTTTTGAATGGAGAAATAACAGCAATAATAATGAAATGGACAATCCTGTAGCAAGTTTCAACATGAGGTAAAAGAGAGGAGATAATAAATTCCTAGGAAAAAGAAGATAGGCATAACTACACAAACAGAAGGATTCAGAGAATCATAGCAATGTCTAGCACCAGACTGCCGGGCTTGAATATCTCATCCACCACTTGCTGTGAAAGTACTAACCTATTCCTATGCGCCTCAATTTCTACTTCTGTAAAATGGGTGTAGTCAGTACAGTATGTACCTACCTTAGAGAGCACTAAACACCTTGTAAATGAAATGCTATGCCTATCACCATAGTAAGCAATATAGAAGAACAAAATTTCCACTTTCAGAAGATGAAACATATGGTTTCCTACAAATATATAGATGAAAAATTGGCTCAAGAACTTAAAAACTGAGTAGGTTAACAAGGAATAACTGGAAAGGTAGTCAAAGATTTAGGATTAAAACAGTCGATGCTATACATTTTTCAGAAGACAAAAAAATAAATCTTTAACCATCTCAGAGCACGGGAAAACATAAGAAATTTTTCAGTTCGTTCTATTTGGCTAGCACAATTTTAGTTAAAACCAGATTTCGGTATATACAGCATGCAAATCCACACCCTTTGTTAAAACTTACTTATAAACATACACACAGGGCCGGCACTGTGGCATAGTAGGTTAAGCCTCTGCTTACAACCCTGGCATCCAATATGGGCACCTGTTGGTGTCCCGGCTGCTCCTCTTCTAATCCAGCTCTCTGCTATGGCCTGGGAAAGTAGTGGAAGATGGCCCAAGTACTTGGGCCCCTGCACCCACGTGGGAGACCTGGAAGAAGCTCCTGGCTCCTGGCTTCGGATCAGCACAGCTCCAGCCATTGTGGTCGCTGTGGAGTGAACCAACAGATGGAAGACCTTTCTCTCTGTATCTCCCTCTCTCTGACTATAACTCTACCTCTCAAATAAATAAATCTTAAAAAAAAAATAGAAAATCCTAAATAAGATTCTAGCAAGTCAAACCTGGCAATGCTTTTTTATTTTAGGAAAAATCTCAGGAATAAGTCAATGTTAAGAAAAAATAGCTTGATGAATTCCCAATCATTAATTTATAAAAATAAACAAAAAATGTAATCATATTGAGAGATGCCAAAAAAGTAGTTTAAAAATTCAACACTCAGCTTGAATAAAAGGCAACCAATAGATTGAAAGCCAACAGAGGGTATCTAGCAACAGAAAACATCACACGTAAAGTGGAAACAGCAGAGGAATGCTCATCTTTAAGAAGCAGCCGAGGGAAGTGTGCTATCTTCTTGTGCCATTATGGCAGCACACAGGGTATCTTCAGTTCAACCAGAATCTTGGAAAAACAAGAAATCAAGAAAACTAGGCTTACATATTAAGTTATAGAAATTAGAAAGCTGGAGCGCTGGCATAATAATAAATAAACAGAACAGTATAGCGCACACAGGAAAGACTGCATTCGGGGACACAGAGCTATGTGGCATATAGCAAAAATGGTATTTCAAAGCAAAGCAGAAAAGATGAACACAATACAGATTACTTGCTACAACTAGATATCCATCTGGAGCACATGTTTTCACCTCACATTATAATTAAAACTCCATTCTAAATGGATGAAAGATATTAATGTTTAGAAAAATAATGAAAGTAGAATAGAATATGAAAAAGTTTAATAACTCATATTCAAGTAGGCAAGGATTTTCCAAAGCCAGAGCAAAACCCAGAAGCCGTAACTAGAAAAATGCAGCACATTTTATAACATAAAATTGACGATTTCCTATAGCGCCAAGACATCACAGAAAAGCTTAAAGAAACAGTATAAACTGAAAGAAAATGTTTGCCACATTTAGAACAGGGAGACTGACTACCTTCCTGTCTATTTAACAGAGAAATATCATTTATCTGCTGGTTCATAGAAATGCCTGCAGAAGCCAGGGCTGAGACAAGCTGAAACCAGAAGCCTAGAATTCAGTTTTAAATGATATGTACTGGGGCCGGCGCTGTGTCGCAGTGGGTTAATGCCCTGGCCTGAAGTGCCGGCATCCGATATGGGTGCTGGTTCGAGACCCAGCTGCTCCATTTCTGATCCAGCTCTCTACTATGGCCTGGGAAAGCAGAAGATGGCCCAAGTCCTTGGGCCCTTGCACCCACGTGGGAGACCTGGAAGAAGCCCCTGGCTCCTGGATTCAGGTCGGCACAGTTCCAGCCATTGCGGCCAGTTGGGGAATGAACCATCGGATGGAAGACCTCTCTCTCTCTCTCTCTCTGCCTCTCCTCTGTGTAACTCTGACTTTCAAATAAATAAATAAATCTTTAAAAAGTAAATAAAATAAATGATATATACCAATAAGAAAAAAGGCAACATCTACAAACAGACAATCCATAGAAGAAGTAAAAATGGGGGACAGTGTTGTGGGATAGCAGGTAAAGCTGCCACCTGCAACTCTGGTATCCCATATGGACACTAGTCTGAGTCCCAGATGCTCTTCTTCCAATCTAGCTCCTTGCTGGTGGCCTGGGAAAAGCAGCAGGAGTTGGCCCAAGTGCTTGGGCCCCTCTACCATGTGACACACCTGGAAGAAGCTCCTGGTTCCTGGCTTTTGCCTGGCCTAGCCTAGCCTAGCCATTGCAGTCATCCATCTCCGTCTCTCCCTCTCTGTAAAAAGATGATATTTTGACTATTAGAGTAAGCCAGCAAATGGTAGACTCTCCCTCCCCTCCCCACCCCCTCTTCCTCCCCTCTCCTCCCTGTAACTTTACCTTGCAAATAAGTAAAATATTTTTTTAGATGTGTGGAATGAAATTCTTCAGGTTCTAGAAGCCACTGAAGGCTTTAAACAGGAAAGTAATATGACTAGATTAATGCTTTAGAAAGATTGCTCCAATGTCCAAAAGAAATATGGATAATAGCAGTTATCATTAACGAGTTCTTTATATATGTATATATATATATTTGTATATTATATATTCACATATCCTAAACACCTCATTTAATGTTCAGAATAATCCAGTAAGGTTGTTACTATTATCTTCCCCATTTAACGGAAGAGGAATTTAGGCAAAGAAAGCTAAACGGTTTGCCCAGGAAGTTTGAGTCAGTTACTGGTGAAAACAGTTACAAATCCCAGCAGTCCAACTTCAGACCTCATGGTTTGACATTTCCTACTTTGAACTGAAAAAAAATTAGAGACCAGGGATACTTAACTGTTAGGGGAATACTGAATTCAAATCTTTCTGACAGGGGGTAATGATCAAGACATGGAAGAATGAGGTTTGATAAGTATTTTGGTATAAGAAAAAAATGGAATTTCAAATGAAGGAGAAAACAGGAAGGCAGAAAGTTGTAAGATTCAGGAATGGTGGGTTTCCTGGCTTAGATAGTGGTAGACTTTCCACTCAACCAACTTAGATGAAGGATGAATGGTGGATTTGGCCTCAGTTGTGCTGGCAAGTTGTAAATGAAGAGGCCTTTGTCAGCAGTGACAATGGTTTGTGAACCCTAGTGGATGAAATTCCACTGATGACTCCTCCACCTCCCAGCAGTTAGGCGGTGGGAGGCAGGCACTCTGGTTTCTAGTGTGGGCTCTTATCTAGCCAAGTCACCTAGAATACTCTGGTCCTTCCGAGCCCCGGTTTCCTTAGCTGTACAATAAGGTTACCAAATCTTACCCTCCAGTTGGTGTGACCCTCCAGTAAGAGGATGAACAGAAAATTATGTTGATGGCCACTAAGTACATGAGCCTAATATAGCAAATAAGAATCGTTGGGTGCTTTAGTAAGATAATTCAGCCTCACATACATATAGTATTTCAAAAATATCAACCCTTCATGTGCTTTGTTAACATTTAGTTTCCTTTGATGAGAGTCATCAGTTAGAACACAATCATGGGCCGGTGCCGCGGCTTAATAGGCTAATCCTCCACCTTGCGGCGCCGGCACACCGGGTTCTAACCCGGTCGGGGCGCCAGATTCTGTCCTGGTTGCCCCTCTTCCAGGCCAGCTCTCTGCTGTGGCCAGGGAGTGCAGTGGAGGATGGCCCAAGTGCTTGGGCCCTGCACCCCATGGGAGACCAGGATAAGCACCTGGCTCCTGCCATCGGATCAGTGTGGTGCGCTGGCCGCAGCACACTGGCCGCAGCGGCCATTGGAGGGTGAACCAACGGCACAAGGAAGACCTTTCTCTCTGTCTGTCTCTCTCACTGTCCACTCTGCCTGTCAAAAAAAAAAAAAAACACACACACACAATCATGGAAGATCAAAATGGCTTTAGAGACTCAAGTTTTTAACAAAAATCCATATTTTTCGTAGTTTTTTTAAAAAAATAGCTTAGATTGTCTTTATAAAATCAATATACAGCATTTACAGAGATACTTTAGGAAAAAAGGACAGTGGCTTTTTAAGGATCAATAGTAAATGACTTAGTTCTTAACCAGACAATGAGCACATCCATATTAACTCTTGAGAGCTGGGAGGAAGCATCCCAACACTCAGGTTCCTCATGGTCCAGCCAATTTGCCACCTCAGGGCCTGAAGCAAGTTACTCAGCTTCTTTAAGCCATGATTTCCTAACTTGAAACATGGGTATAATAAAATAGAAGAATACAAGGGGACTTCTAAAAATCCATGTAAAGTGGAATTAAGAACACAAGTTTAGGGACAGTGTTTAAGTTGCCACATGGGACACTCACATCTCATGTCAGAGAACCTGGATTCAAGTTGTAGATCTGTTTCTGATTTTAGGACAAAAGCTGGAACCAGAAGTCAAGAATTCAATCCAGAACTCCCACGTGGATGACAGGGACTCAAAACTGCTTGAGCCATCACTTGCCATCTCTTAGGAACAGCACTGGCAGGAAGGCAGAATTGGCAGGCAGAGCAAGAAGCCAAACCCAGGCATTTTGATGTAGGATGCAAGTGTCTCAACTGGCATCTGAACTATTCAACCAAGTGCCCACCTTCCATGAAGGGTACTTTTTAAAGTACCTTCATACATATTTCTTAGGTCAGTGCAATGGTTTTAATGCCTCCCAGAAAGTATTTATTGGCAACATAATGCTGAATGCAATACTGCTGTGAAATGGGAATTAAGGAGAGATGATTAGACCATGAAGGTTCTGATGTCATGAATGGATTAATACCCATTATTCTCAAAGTTGGACTGCTGGGATTTGTAATTGTTTTAATGAGATAATCACCTCTTAAAAGATCCTACTTCTCAACATCACCACAATGGTATCAAATTCAGCATGAGTGTCAGAGGGGAAAAACCAGCATGAAACCATAACACTAGGATACTCTCATTTTTGCAAACCAGAGAAATGTAAAGGCCACTTGTGGCTTACTTCAGCCCACCTTATGAAAGAGTCTTGTGCAAAGTTTGTGAGATAAAGCCAAAGATGCGACAGTGAGATAAGCCTGGATGGTCAATGATAGGAAGTGTGTCTAAAACCATGAGCTTGAGAACTTCTCCAGTTCTACAATGCTTCATCCATTCACAAGTTACAGTCGCTGTAAATAATAAAGTAAATATATGGAAACTTGACATGTATTATCTATTTTACTCTATTAACAACCTGCAAGAAAGAAAATTCTGAGCCAGAGAAGAGCTTTCATTCTTAGAGTTCAAAACTTGACTTTTGGGGCCAGTGCTGTGGGGTACTAGGTTAAGCCTCCACTTGTGACAGCATGCCATATAGGCACCAGTTAGAGTCTTGGCTGCTCCATTTCCAATACAGCTCCCTGCTGATGGCCTGAGAAAGCAGTGGAAGATGGCCCAAGAGCTCGGGTCCCTGTGTCCACTTGGGAGACCTAGAAGAAACTCCTAGTTTCTGATGGATTGGCCCAGCTCTGGACATTGCAGCCATTTGGGGAGTGAATCAGAGAATGGAAAACTTCTCCGTCTCTCCCTCTCCATGTAACTCTGCCTCTCAAATAAATAAATAAATCTTTAAAAAGAAAAACTTGATTTTCACCTTAGGCATTGTAGTATAGCAAGTTAATCCATCATTTGGGATGCCTGTATCCATATCACGTTTGAATTCCAGCTAGTCTGAATATCATCTTCTGCCTTCCAGGTGCATTTCCGGGATCTGGATGGGAATGGCAAAGTATTTGGGTTCCTGTCACCCACACAGAAGACCCAGCTGGAGTTTCTAGCTCCTGGCTTCAGCCTAGGTTTGCCCTAGCTGTTGAAGTCATTTGGGGCATAAACAAATGGATGCATGATCTCTGTTTCTCCCTGTCAATCTGCCTTTCAAATACATAACTTGTAAATTGACACTTCTCATTAGTTTTCTGCATTGATTAGATTTCTACCCCCTTTGCATTAATGCCAAAGAGTTGAGACCATCAAAGGGATTTCAGATATATAAGGAAGACACTTAAGTTCTCTTAGCCCATAAAACACATTTCCCAGACTTCATCAGAATGAGGAGACTAATATTTCAACTCCAATTTTAAACAATTCACTCTTCTCTAATAAAATTATTCCCATTTTTAAAACTCAACCCTTTAAGTGCACAGTATTCTATTGAAATATTTTTAAATAAGTACTAAAGCCAAAACAAACATGATTATGTGTTTCTCTAGAACATTTTTCTGATCAATATCCTCTTCTCTTTTCAACCTATCACCAAAATGTCTTTTCCCTTATATATTAATCCAGTGTTTCTGTTACAAAGCAAATGAATGGGAAGAGGCTAAGTTCCTGAACATATCATGAAGCAGTGACAGAATTCAATGGAAAATAGCTCATGAGAAAATTTTATGGCCCACAAATGTTATATTTTATCCTACAATGTAGGCTACCTCCCTCTTTAATCCCCCAGGCATCCATCCCACCCCCAGGCACAGACCTTCTTATGTTCATTAATATAGCAGAACTATGAGAATTAGACTTTTTAGGTGGGTTTCAGTATTGTTTCATTTTTTACTTTTCTGATCATAGATTCTTATGAAGTCTTCGGAGCTAAATAAGTCTCTCCAACTCCTCCTTTCCTTGAAGAGAAAAAAATTAACAAAACAGTCACGCATAGGAATTCTCCACTAGGAAATAAAACTCAGTGCAAACATGTCATTTGAAGAGGTTGGCAAGTGGGTTTGCAAAGGGTCAGAGTAGCACAGAACCAAACAGTAAGGTCAAATCCCAAAATATGTGTATTTTGCTGGCTGCAATGAAAGCTAAAATGTGCTCTAATAAGTCACTAAATGTTTAATCCCTGAGAGAGCTCAGAGAAAAGATCTCATTGTTTCATTTTAGAATCCAGCTTTAAGTACATTTTTTAAATTGAACCCAACTCCAGCAATCCCACTGATTCGGAATATGACAGAACCTCTATGAAGCAGCACGGTATGGTATTGAGGATATTGGCTTTGAAATCAAAGAACTCAAAAAAATATTTGAAAGATTCCAAGATGGTGGATTAGGAAATGACATACTGCACTAGGCTAGGGATAAATAGAAAAATAAAGTAGGAATCATACTCTCAGGGGAGAATTAGAAAACCATACTGGAAATTCTACAAAAGGAAGGGGAACCCTGCAGACCTATGTGGAAGGTGCAGATGTGCAGCACAAACATGTACACAATACCAACTGCAGCAGCCGAGATCTGGAGTGTGCCACAGCTTGGAGACAGAGGTGAGACTAGACTGTAGTGGCCTGCAGTGATATACCCAGAGGGAGAGCGTGGCATAAGTCTGGACTGGAGCCCTAAGGACTAGCCATCACTAGCAGTTACCCACAAATCCAGTGGAAGTAAAAGGGGCACATTTATCCCACCTCATCCTCTCCACAATGGCATCAACTCCCAGATGAGAAAGGGCGGGTGCTACTTTGGGTTGAGCAGCAGCTGCAAACGCTTCGCTGTGTGTACACAGCAACTGGCTGAGCCAGGATACCATATTCTTGGCAGTACTGGCAGCAATGATGGGGCGAGGGCAACATTTGGCCAGTGGCTCTTGTATACGTGTGTGATCCAGGGATTCTAGCAGAGGGGAAAAAAAAAAGCTGCAGCCCCCACAGACTTTGAGCCTGACTGGGAGGACTGACAGATGGCTGGGCACCCATGTAGGACTGTGAGGCACCCTCAGCTTCCCAACTTACGACAGGCTCTGGAACTCAAGCCACTTAGGTGAAGCTAGCTGGGAAACATCGGTCTCTGTTGACTGGACAGGCTGGCAGGGAAGAGTAAAACCTGTGTACCCAGTGATTATGGGAACCTTGTGTGCTGAGACTGTGGGGACTCTAGCTACATGAGAAGGTGCAGGGTGTAGCTAGGTCTCTGGGAAATCACTGGTGATAGCTACAGACATTAAGAGCTCCTTGGTTGCCTTAGATGGGCCATTGCAGTAGAAACTGTGCTTATAGTGAGGACTAGGCAGATGATTTGTGCAGTTCATAAGGCAGTGTGAATGAGTATTTAAAACATTGGGGGCTAACACCCAGGCATTTCTTAGCTTGGAGGAGAGGAGGAAAGGGGTTGATCACACCAATAGAGGTGACCATTCCCCTCCTTCTTTCAACAAGAAGAGATCTACCATGCCCAACTTGGCTATTACCCTGGATACTGGTCCCACCATGAAGCACTGACAACACAATCAAGGCGATTTATGACAAATCCATGGCCAGCATCTTATTGAATGGAGAAGAGCAAGAAGCATTTCCCCTAAGATCTGGAATCAGACAAGGATGCCAACTCTCACCATTGCTATTTGATATAGTCCTGTGATTTTAGCCAGAGCAATTAGGCAAGAAAAATAAATCAAAGGAATACAAATAGAACAGGAGGAAGTAGAACTATCTATTTGCAGATGATGTGATTCTATATATAGGGGGTCAAAAATACTTTAGTGAGAGACTATTGATCTCATAAAAGTTTGGTAAGGTGGCAGAATATAAAAATCAACACACAAAAATCAATTGTCTTTGTATCGACAGACAATGCCACAGCTGAGAAACAATTTCTAAGATCAAACTCATAAACAATAGATACCAAAAAATTAAATACTTGGGATAAATTTAACCAAGGATGTCAAAGATCTCTGTAATGAGAATTATAAAACATTAAAGAAGAAGACATCTAAAAATGAAAAAAAAATCTTCCATGTTCATGGATTGTAAGAATCAATATCAAAAAATGTCCATATTACCAAAAACAGTTTACAAATTCAATGTGATCTCAATCAAAATACCAATGACATTCTTCTCAGATCTACAAAAAAAATGCTGAATTTCATATGGAAACACAGGAGAACCTTGAATAGCTAAAGCCACCTTATACAACAACAAAAACGAAGCTGGAGGCATCACAATACTTGATTTCAAGGCATACTACAGGGCGGTTATAATCAAAAGAGCCTGGTATTTATACAAAAACAGATGGATAGACCAATGAAACAGAATAGAAACCAGAAATCAACCCATGCATCTATAACCAACTTATCTTAGACCAAGGAGCTAAAATCAATACCTGGAGCAAGGACAGTCTCTTCAACAAATGGTGCGGGAAAACTGGAACTCCACATATAGAAGTATGAAACAAGACTGCTACCTTACAGCTTACACAAAAATCCACTCAAAATGTATTAAAGACCTAAATCTGTGACCCAATACAATCAGATTACTGGAGAACATTGGGGAAACCCTGCAAGACATCGTCATAGGCAAAGATTTATTGCAAAAAAAAAAAAAAAAAAAAAAAAAAAAAAAAAAAAAAAACCAGAATCACAGATAATCAAAGCCAAAATTGATAAATAGGATTACATCAAGTTGAGAAGCTTCTACACTGCAAAAGAAACACTCAGCAAAGTGAAGAGACAACCAACAGAATGGGAGAAATTATTTGCAAACTACACAACTGATAAAGGATTGATAACCAGAATATATAAAGAGATCACAAAACTCAACCAGTTAACCAACAAAACAACCCAGTTAAGAAAGGGGCAAAGGACTTGTGCATTTTTCAAGACAGGAAATTCAAATGGCCAACGGACACTTGAGAAAATGCTCAGGATCACTAGCCATCAGGGAAACGCAAATAAAAAACACAATGAGGTCTCATAACACTCCAGTGAGAATAACTCTCATACAGAAATCAACAAACAAAAAATGCTGGTGAGAATGCAGGGGGAAAAGATACCCTAATTCATTGTTGGTGGGAATGTCAGCTAGTAAAGCCACTGTGGAAGATAATAATGGAGATATCTCAAATCTAAATATAGACCAACCATATGATCTAGTCATCCCTCTCCTGGAAATTTACCCAAACCAAAAGAAAACAACATATGAATTATTTGTACCCCATTTTCACTACAACTCAATTCACAATAGCTAAGATATTGAAATCAACCCAGATATCCATCAACTGCTGACTAGATAAAGAAATTATGGTTATATACATTATGGAGTACTACTCAACTATAAAAAAAAATGAAATCCTGTATTTTGCAATAAAATGGGTACAACTACAAATCATTAAACTTAGTGAAATAAGCCAGACCCAAAAAGACAGATACCATATGTTTTTCCCTGATCTGATGTAACTAATAGAGTACCTAAAATATAATGTATTAGAGTAAATGGGCACTTTGAGATTTGATGATTGTTTATAGATGTTATCTCTTCTGTTGAGGAACAGTGATTTTTTTCCTTCATACTATTCATTGAACTCTTTTCTTTAGTGTGGGTTAGATTTACAATCATTAAGTAAACTGAAAGTAGATCTTTGTAAAAATTAAGACTGGTATTGGGAGAGGGAGGAATAAGGAGGGTTGGAGCATGGGTGGGAGGGAGGGTAGGACGGGGAATATCACTATGTTCCTATATCTGTATATATGAAACACATTAAACTTGCATAACCTAAATAAAGTCATAAAAGTGAATTAAATATTTTTTAAAAAAGAAATCATAAACTCTTGATCAAGTCTCTTGGCCCATCATTCACTCTTCTACCTCTTGTGAGAAGTCTGCATTACTGGCATCTCTTATGAACACCAATGCAATCCCCAGCTACTCTACTTCCAATCCACCTCCTTGCTAATGCACCTGGAAAGGCAGCAGCAGAGGACCCAAGTGCTTGGGTCCTTGCACCAATGGGGAAGACTTAGATGAAGCTCCTTGAACCTGGAGTCAGTCTTGCCCAGCTCTAGCCATTGTGAGCATTTGGGGATTATACATATACATATACATATACATATACATATACATATACACATGAATATTTGAATATTCATTCCTTCTTTGTAACTCTGCCTTTAAAATAAACTAAAAGACAGTTACTCTGAGCCATACACACAAAAATATTTGTTTTGATATGAGTTTATTAAGATCACACTTCTTTAAGTTTTTATTACTTTATTTTAGAGACAGAGTTCCTATCTGCTGTTTCACTCCTTAAATAATCACAATGTTTGGGACTGGGCCAGGTAAAAGCCAGATACGAGGTCTGCCATGTAAGTAGCAGGGACTCAACAACTTGAGCCATCACCTATTACCTTTCATGGTCTACATTAATAGGAAGCTGGAATTGGGAACAGACCAGGGACTGAACGGAGGTACTCTGACATAGGACATAGGCATCTTAACCAGAGTTTTACCACTAGGTCAAATGTCCACCCTAAAGATCGTACTTATTCTCCCCCCAAGAAACCTTTTATTTAAAGAGCATGAATTTCATAAGTACAACATTAGGAATATAGTGATTCTTCCTACCTACACTCTCACTCCACCTCTTCCTCTGTCCCCCATTCCCAATCCCATTCTCCATTAAGATTCATTTTTAATTAACTTTATATACAGAAAATCAACTCTATACTAAGTAAAGATTAACAATTTACACACACAAAAAAAAGTTATTTGAGAACAAGTTTTACAGTTAATTCTCATAATACAATTCATTGAGGACAGATGTCTTGCATGGGAAGTAAATTTAACAAGGAGTCACTGTACATTAACAATTAACACTTTTATGTATGACATCAGTGATTACCTGAGGCTCTTGACATGAGCTATGAAGGCTATAGAAGCCTTTTGAATCCACACTCTCCATCAGTATTTAGACAACGCTATAAGCAAAGTAGGAGTTCTCTCCTCCTTCAGAGAAAAGTACATCCTTCTTCAATGGACACTTCTTTCCACTGGGGTCTCTCACAGAGATCCTTCATGTAGAACATTTTTTGCCACAATGTCTTGGCTTTCCATACCTGAAATGCTCATGGGCTTTTCAGCCCGATGAGAATGCCTTAAGAGCTGATTCTGAGGTCAGAGTGCTATTTAAAATGACTGTCATTCCATGAGTCTGTTGTGTGGACTGCTTCCCATGTTGGAACATTTTCTCCTTTTTAATTCTATTATTATTACCAGACATTTGATCTTATTTATATGATCCCTTTAACAATCCTAGCTATATCGATCATACTTAAAAAGTGCCTAGCACAGCATTAGGCTGAGAAAACTTCCAGTAAATGTTAGGAATGATGGTAATGACAATGATCATGACAAACATTATTGCAATAAAAGTAGTGACAGTGATGATGAGGATGAAAATGAGGATAATGGTACTGATGGAAGAGCATCAAGGCCAACACTGTATTTCAACCACTGCTATCCATTCCTGAGAGGTGAGCACTGGCTAGCTACTATCAGTGTGTAGACTCCCACTGTTCATGGAGCTAGGAAAGAATACCAAAGTGCCAAACATCCACCAATTCCAAGCCAGAGGCAGGATAAGACAGAGAGACAGAGGGGAACATCTGATTCACCTGCACATGCGCACACACAGATGAGAATTTCACCTCTAGTCAATTTTCTCTGGACAAAGCCTCCAGGGCATGATGCATTCATGCATCATAGTATCCATCATGAAGGCGCTCCACAGACCTGTCTGTACTACAGAAGTAGGCTCTCAGGTGCTTACCCTGATCTCAAATGCTCAGCAATTTCTCAGCTGCCAGAGACATGGAAATCTACCTCGACACAATACTATAAAATGAACCTGTCACCTGATTCCTATTTGTGTTAACTTTGGAAACAGGACTAGGGGATGATTTTAGACACAAGATTTAGTGGGGAACTAGAGATTGAAGACTTAGGGTGAACTTAGCTATGGGGGGTGATGACAATAAATGTCACCAAGTGGGAAATATTCTAGCCCTATTCCCAGAAACCTGAGGCAGTAACTCAGGGCAGAAAAATGACAATAATTTTATTGCTCAGAAGCTGACAGCATGCATAAATCTGGTACATGAAGCCCTGCCTGTGGACTTGCTTTCTAAATCTCATTTTACCAGCATCCTTTCTGGGAGCTGGAATCCCTTTTTTCTGCCTAGAAAATCTGCCTCTTCCAGAAGAAAGCATCCCCAGACCTTTCTTTCTTTTGCTTGTGTTTTGTTTAAGCAGTACAAAGTGCCAGGGTCTTTGCATTTTTACCTGGTAAATTACCAGCCACAAGGAAGAGGAGAACAGGCAAGTGTTTGGGTCACGATCTCACTGTTTCAAGTGGCCATGTTCCCACTCCCTCCCAGACAAGTCAGACTTGAACTGAGGTTTATGTAATAAACCTCTAAAAACCACTGCTTGAGCAATTTCCAAGTCAGTAAGCTGGCCTCCTCCGTCAATCTGGCTTTAAAAGTTCATTGGGACATCATGCTAGTGTATATAGGTGACTAGAAAAATGCATTAAAATTGTTCACACTTTTAAAATGGATTGGAAGTGTTAGGGAAAGTGTAGCTTGGTCTACACTGCAAATGTTGGAGAGACAGGAACAAATTTTAACATCACATGCTTTCAAAATACAAAGGCAAATTATAAATATTCCTTTCAGTGGTAAATTTAACACTATAGAGTGAATTTTCATTCCTGGATCTAGTGTCAATCAAAGCACTAGAATATAAGCTTCTGTATTTGAAGGATCTCATTGTTCCCAAGTCTTGAGTCCTAGCAACAAAATCATTTAAAAAGCACTCCTCTACTTATACTGGCATTATGTCTCAATAAACCCATTGTAAATTAAAAATATCTGAAGCTGAAAACCCATTTAGCATGCAGAACCTTCCAAACCTAATAGTTTAACAGTTTAGCTAGATTACTCAAACATGCTCAAAACATTTAACACTAGCCTACAGTGGGCAAGATCATCTAACATAAAACCCATTGTATAGAACAAAAAAAAATACTAAAATGGATAAAGTATTACATTGTACATCAACAGTCAGGACAAGAGCTGATCAAGTCACTGTTTCTCACAGTGTCCATTTCACTTCAACAGGTTTCCCCTTTGGTGCTCAGTTTGTTGTCACCGATCAGGGAGAACATATGATATTTGTCCCTTTGGGACTGGCTTAATTCACTCAGCATAATGTTCTCCAGATTCCTCCATCTTGTTGCAAATGACCGGGTTTCATTGTTTTGACTGCTGTATAGTATTCTATAGAGTACATGTCCCATAATTTCTTTATCCAGTCTACCGTTGATGGGTATTTGGGTTGGTTCCAGGTCTTAGCTATTGTGAATTGAGCTGCAATAAACATTAAGGTACAGGCAGCTTTTTTGTTTGCAATTTAATTTCCTTTGGGTAAATTCCAAGGAGTGGGATGGCTAGGTTGAATGGCAGGGTTATATTCAGGTTTCTGAGGAATCTCCAGACTGCCTTCCATAGTGGCTTAACCAGTTTGCATTCCCACCAACAGTGGGTTAGTGTCCCTTTTCCCCCACATCCTCTCCAGCATCTGTTGTTGGTAGATTTCTGAATGCGAGCCATTCTAACCGGGGTGAGGTGAAACCTCATTGTGGTTTTGATTTGCATTTCCCTGATTGCTAGTGATCTTGAACATTTTTTCATGTGCCTGTTGGCCATTTGGATTTCCTCTTTTGAAAAATGCCTATTGAGGTCCTTAGCCCATCTCTTAAGTGGGTTGTTTGTTTTGATGTTGTGGAGTTTCTTGATCTCTTTGTAGATTGTGGTTATCAACCCTTTATCTGTTGCATAGTTTGCAAATATTTTTTCCCATTCTGTTGGTTGCCTCTTCAAAAGAAACAGTCAGGAAAGTGAAGTACAGAAACTTCTCAATTTGATGCAATCCCAAATGTTAATTTTGGCTTTGACTGCCTGTGCTTCTAGGGTCTTTTTCAAGAAGTCTTTGCCAGTACCTATATCTTGCAGGGTTTCTCCAATGTTCTCTAATAATTTGATGGTGTCAGGTCGTAGATTTAAGTCTTTAAACCATGTTGAGTGGATTTTGTGTAAGGTGAAAGGTAGGGGGCTTGCTTCATGATTCTGCACGTGGAAATCCAGTTTTCCCAGCACCATTTATTGAATAGACTGTTCTTACTCCAGGGATTGGTTTTGGATCCTTGATCAAATATGAGTTGGCTATAGATGTTTGGATTGACTTCTGGTGTTTCAATTATGTTCCATTGGTCTATCCATCTGTTTCTGTACCAGTACCATGCTGTTTTGATTACAACTGCCCTGTAGTATGTCCTGAAATCTGGTATTGTGATGCCTCCGGCTTTGTTTTTGTTGTACAAGACTGCTTTAGCTATTCAAGTTCTCCTGTATCTCCATATGAATTTCAGCACCATATTTTCCAGATCTGAGAAGAAGGTCTTCAGTATTTTGATTGGTATTGCATTGAATGTATAAATTGCTTTTGAGAGAATGGACTTTTTTTTACCTTTTATTTAATGAATATAAATTTCCAAAGTACGACTCATGGATTACAATGGCTTCCCCCCCAAACCGTCCCTCTCACCCACAACCCTCCCCTTTCCCACTCCCTCTCCCCTTCCATTCACATCAAGATTCATTTTCGATTATCTTAATATACAGAAGATCAGCTTAGTATACATTAAGTAAGGATTTCAACAGTTTGCTCCCACACAGAAACATAAAGTGAAAAATAATAGATGATTTTTTTAAAATGATGATGAAATCAAGCCGGCGCCGTGGCTCAATAGGCTAATCCTCCACCTTGCGGCGCCGGCACACCGGGTTCTAGTCCCGGTTGGGGCGCCGGATTCTGTCCCGGTTGCCCCTCTTCCAGGCCAGCTCTCTGCTATGGCCAGGGAGTGCAGTGGAGGATGGCCCAGGTGCTTGGGCCCTGCACCCCATGGGAGACCAGGAAAAGCACCTGGCTCCTGGCTCCTGCCAGGATCAGCGCGGTGCGCCGGCTGCAGCGGCGGCCATTGGAGAGTGAACCAACGGCAAAAGGAAGACCTTTCTCTCTCTGTCTCTCTCTCTCACTGTCCACTCTGCCTGTCAAAAAAAAAAAAAAATGATGATGAAATCAGATCAGACCTATTGTCATGTTTAATCCCAGTGAGAGTCAAGTTGGGAATTGATAATTTCTTCTTTTTTTTTTTTTTTTTTTACAGAAGATCAGTTTAGTATGCATTAAGTAAAGATTTCAACAGTTTGCACCCACATAGAAACACAAAGTGAAATATATTGTTTAAGTACTCATTATAGCATTAAATCTCAATGCACAGCACATTAAGGACAGAGATCCTACATGAGGAGTAAGTGCACAGTGACTCCTGTTGTTGACTTTACCAATTGACACTCCTGTCTATGGCATCAGTAATCTCCCTATGCTCCAGTCATGAGTTTCCAAAGCTATGGAAGCCCTCTGAGTTCTCCGACTCTTATCTTGTTTAGACAACGTCATAGTCAAAGTGGAGGTTCTCTCCTCCCTTCAGAGAAAGGTACCTCCCTCTTTGAAGACCTGTTCTTTCCACTGGGATCTCACTCGCAGAGATCTTTTGCCAGAGTGTCTTGGCTTTCCATGCCTGAAATACTCTCATGGGCTTTTCAGCCAGATCCGAATGCCTTTAGGGGTGATTCTGAGGCTAGAGTGCTATTTAGGACATCTGCCAGAGAGAATGGACATTTTGATGATATTGATTCCTCCAATCCATGAGCATGGAAGATTTTTCCATTTTTTGGTATCCTATTTCTTTCTTTAAGGTTTTATAATTTTCATGTAGAGATCTTTAATGTCCTTGGTTAAATTTATTCCAAGGTATTTGATTTTTTTTGTAGCTATTGTGAATGGGATTGATCTTAAAAGTTCTTTCTCAGCTGTGGTATTATCTGTGTATACAAAGGCTGTTGATTTTTGTGCATTGATTTTATATCCTGCTACTTTGCCAAACTCCTCTATGAGTTCCAATAGTTTCTTAGTAGAGTTCTTTGGGTCCCCTAAATAAAGAATCATATCATCTGTAAAGAGGGATAGTTTGAGTTCTTCCTTCCCAACTTGCATCCCTTTAATTTCTTTCTTGCCTAACAGCTCTGGCTAAAACTTCCAGAACCATATTGAATAGCAATAGTGAGAGTGGGCATCCCTGTCTGGTACCAGATCTCAGTGGAAATGCTTCCAACTTTTCCCCATTCAGTAGGATGTTGGCCGTGGGTTTTTCATAAATTGTTTTGATTGTATTGAGGAATGTTCCTTCCATACCCAGTTTGCTTAGAGTTTTCATTTTGAAAGGGTGTTGTATTTTATCAAATGCTTTCTCTGTGTCTATTGAGATAATCATATGGTTTTTCTTCTGCAGTCTATTAATGTGGTGTATCACATTGTTTTGTGAACATTGAACCATCCCTGCATACCAGGGATAAATCCTACTTGGTCTCGGTGGATGATCTTTCTGATGTGTTGTTGCATTCTATTGGCCAGAATTTTATTGAGGATTTTTGCATCTATGTTCATCAGGGATATTGCTCTGTAATTCTCTTTTAATGCTGCATCTTTTTCCAGCTTAGGAATATAGGTGATGCTGGCTTCATAGAAAGAATTTGGGAGGATTCCCTCTTCTTCGATTGTTCTGAATAGTTTGAGAAGAAATGGGATTAGTTCTTCTTTAAATGTCTGGTAGAATTCAGCAGTGAATCCATCTGGTGTGCGGAGCAACTCGGACTAGACTGTTACTGGAATTAAGACTTATTCTATGCATCTGCTCTCCCACAATATGGCGCTGAGAAGGGAGTAACAACTTCTACACAGCTGCCTCTCGCCAATTTGATTGACTGAGCTGCAGGAGCTGATCTTGCTCCTGATTGGAGGAGAGCAGCATACTCGGCGTGTGGGTAGCAGAGTTGGGATTGGTGGAAGAGGACTATAAAGGAGGAGAGAGACAACATGCACCAGGAACACCTGAGGAACATCTGAGCAGCCCCCGAGAGAGCCAGCAGGTGGTGTGACGCTCCCCCGTGGAAGTGGGGAAAGTGGCAGGGGGAACGCCCTTCCACGGAGGTGGAAGGGTCGGTAGCCAACCCGGGAAGAACCAGCAGCAAACCCGGGGAGGGCCGAGCAGACAAAAGAACAGCGCAGGGTCCTGTGTCGTTCCTCCACGAAGAGGGGGAGTGACATAATGGTGCCGTGACTCGGATATGAAACCTAGGCAGGGTTTAGTGTCGTTCCTCCACGAAGAGGGGGAGCGACAATCTGGTCCTGGGCTTTTCTATTGGTTGAACTTGTAATTAACACACAATTATTCTTAGATGTTTAAATTTAAACTAAAAAGTGATCCCTGTTAAGAATTTGGAAAACATTATGCTGAGTGAAATAAGCCAGTCCCAAAGGGACAAATATCATATGTTCTCCCTGATCAGTGACAACTAACCGAGCACCAAAAAGGAAACCTGTTAAAGTGAAATGAACACTATGAGAAACGGTGACTTGATCAGTCCTTGCCCTGGCTGTTGATGAACAACTTAAAATGTTGTCCCTCTTAGTATTTCTTTGTTTGTTCTACTTAATACTTTTGGTTGAATTCTGTAATCAATATTTAGCACAGTTATTCTTAAGTGTTGAAACTTAACTGAAAAGTGATCACTGTTAAATATAAGAGTGGGAATAAGAGAGGGAAGAGATGTGCAATTTGGGACATGCTCAAGCTGACTTGCCCCAAATGGTAGAGTTAGAAACATACCAGGGGATTCCAATTCAATCCCATCAAGGTGGCATGTACCAATGCCATCTCACTAGTCCAAGTGATCCATTTCAGTTCACAATTGGTCACACTGATAGGACTAAGAGTCAAAGGGATCACATAAACAATACTAGTGCCTGCAAATACTAACCAAAAGAATAAAAAAGGGAGAGAAGGATCCAACATGGGAAGTGGGAAACACAGCAGACTCATAGAATGGCAGATGTCCTAAACAGCACTCTGGCCTCAGAATCAGCCCTTAAGGCATGCGGATCCAGCTGAAGAGCCCATAAGAGTATTTCAGGCATGGAAAGCCAAGACACTCCATCAAAAAAAAAAAATGACCTAAATGAAAGATCTCTGTGAGTGAGATCCCAGTGGAAAGAACAGGTCATCAAAGAAGGAGGTACCTTTCTCTGAAGGGAGGAGAGAACTTCCACTTTGACTATGACCCTGTCTAAATAAGATCGGAGTCAGTGAACTCAGGGGGCTTCCATAGCCTTGGCAGCTCATGACAAGAGCCTAGGGTGATTACTGATGCCATAAACAAGAGTGTCAATTTGTTAAGTCAACAACAGGAGTCACTGTGCACTTACTCCTCATGTAGGATCTCTGTCCTTAGTGTGCTGTACATTATGATTTAATGCTATAACTAGTACTCAAACAGTATTTTTCACTTTGTGTTTCTATGTGGGTGCAAACTGTTGAAATCTTTACTTAATATATGCTAAACTGATCTTCTGTATATAAAGGGAATTGAAAAATGAATCTTGATGTGAATGGAAGGGGAGAGGGAACGGAAAATGGGAGGGTGGCTGGTGGGAGGGAAGTTAAGGGCGGGGGGCGGGGAGCCATTGTAATCCATAAGCTGTACTTTGGAAATTTATATTCATTAAATAAAAGTTAAAATAAACCATTGTATAATGAAATTTTTAATAACTCATGTAAGGTATTGAGTATCTCTATTCAAAAGTGTGGGCAACACAGTGCACTATTTTACTGCTTCCCTTACAATGATGGAGCTGGAGCTGTGCTGGTTGTCACTGTCCCAAATTGCAAGAGAGGGTCATGTTGTATATTGCTAGCACAAAGACAAAAACTCAAAGTCCAAAGTATGGGTCCCACCGAATGTGCATGATTAATACCACCATGAAGGTAAAAAATCCTAAGCTGAGTCATCATAAGTCAGTAACCTTGTGTGTTGACAGATCTCTACTCAGGGGGACACTCTGAGCATCATTACCCTCTGACCTCTAAGGTGAGAGCCAGGAACCAAGCAGAGCCAGTGGAGAATGGTGGGGGTGGGGGTCTGGATAGAAAAGCAGCCTACAGGGGAGGGAATGGTCAGTGCTGTGGTATAGCAGGAAAAGCCTCCACCTGCAGTGCTGGCATCCCATGTGGGTGGTTCGAGTCCCAGCTGCTCCTCTTTTGATCCAGCTCTCTGCTATGGCCTGGGAAAGCAGTAGGTGATGACCCAAGTCCTTGGGCCCCTGCACATACATGGGAGACCTGGAAGAAGTTCCTGGCTCCTGGTTTCAGATCATCCCAGTTCCAGCCGTTGTGGCCATTTGGAGAGTGAACCAGAGGATGGAAGACCTTCTCTCTGCCTCTGGAACTTTGCCTTCCAAATAAGTCAGAAGGGAAAGAAAGAAAAGCAGCCTGGGGAAAGGCCCATAGCCCCACAGCTGAGGGTCTGCCCCTCTCAAAGACCAAATGCAACTCGCCAACTCCCAAGACTACAATAATACTCAGAGACTTGAGGAAACATCTAGTCGAATCAGGCAGTCAAGGTTGGTAAACTGTGGAACAATTCCATTTATTCTAAGGTGGTGTCAATACCACAGCTTGCTCAACACTCAAACCAAAGTCACTATAAACCAAGAGCACCATTTCATAGGGAAGTCTATCTTCATCACAGTGGCCCTCATTCCAGCTACCCTAAGGCATTTGTTAAAGAACACCTTGACAAAATACAACCCCCAGCTTAAGATACACACTATCAGGGCCCATGCATTTTCCACTCTTTATATCTCATACAGAGAGAATTTCCGCAGTCCCAACCCAATATAGAAATTTTTGGAAGACTGTTTCAACCTTCTTCCCCCTCCCTCCCTATCTAGTCTTGAAGAAGATAAAAATGACTCGAGTGATTTCAGTTTGGAGAGAAGGTTGAAGACTGACCGCACGCAGCAGGTATCTGTGTAGACCCAGCCTGGGACTCCCTCACTCTCTGCTGATCCACAGGGGAGGTTTCTCAGACCTGCTGTTCTACTAGCAGGAGGCCAGATGTTGAGTACAGCAAAGGAAGCTCACTTAGCTCCTGAATGAATCCCTGTGGTCACACATTTAAGTCTCATCATCCAATCCAACCTTTGCCAGAAATAAATCAAAAATGTTTGTCATCTTCCTTCTTTCTTCAATTTAATTGCAGTAAGATATATATAAAATGAAATTTGCTATATTGGTGATTTCTAAGTGTAGAAATCAGTGGCATTAATTACCTTCATACTGTTTGGCAATCATCACTGTCATCCATCTTCAGAAGATTTCATCTTTCCAAACTGAAACTCTGTGCACATTAAGCAATGATGCCCCATTCCTCCCTCTTCCAGCCCATGGCACCCCATTCTACTTCCAATCTCTATGAATTTCACTACTGCAGGTAAATTACATAGGCAGAATTCTAGAGTATGTGTTCATTGGTAACCAGCTTATTTCTTTTAGCATAATGTCCTCAAAGTTTGTCCATATTGTTGCAGGTGTCAGAATTTCCATTCCTTTATGAGGCTGAATAATATCAAATTTGTTTAGCCATTCATTTGTTAAAGACCATTTGTGGTATACATCTGTTGGCTACTGTGAATCATGCCATTGTGAACACAGATACGGGAACAACCATTTGAGTCCCTGTTTTCCATTCTTTTAAGCATACAGCTAGAATGAAACTGACGACTCCGTCTTTGTGATTCCTGTGTCCATCTCTTAAATGGTTCTGATCAAGACTGAGGAAGAGTGTTGGTTACACCAAGCCCCAACAGGTAGGGCTGTGGGTCTAGTTCTACATGTCGTTCCCTACCTGAATGCTCCTTGGAGCAGGAGATGGAAAGATCTAAGCCCCACCCATTCTCCTCCCTCTAAGACATGCACATGGCAAGGATGCATCCTTTTGAAGAAGGACCTTTTGTAAACCTCCAAGGTGGCCTGGCTGCAGCTCTGCCTTTAGAACTCACCTGCTTCCGTGTTCTTGATGCCTGCCTGGGCCCCAGTCACATCTATCCCTGCAACCCTCTGCCTCTTTCCAGGGTCTCTGGAAGAATTCTGTCTCTTCCTGCCTCTTAATTCTAATTCCTCCCAAGAATGCCTACAAACATCAGTGCAGAGACAAATGAAATTACACTGTCTCAGACAAGACCCTCCCCTGCTCTATGAAATCACCCATATATCCCAGGCAATTTGTCTTTAAGGAAAATGTTGAACTACTCCAACCGTGAGGAAACCTGATGTTAAAATCTCAAAGCGGAGAATACAAGCATTCCAAGTAATTATTAGCATGTAGTACTTTTTTCTCATATCAAAAGTGCCATTCTCTTGTGTAATTGGGAGTCCTTTACAAATGCCAACACAAATGCAGCAAGATTCTCATTGACTTGCATTTTCCAATAGGGAATTCAGGGAGCTTCTACTACTCTACTGGGCTTAGGCACTTTGCCAGGATTACTAAGCACCTCAAAAGAATTACACACAAAAATGAACATTAAGAACAGGCAAAAACAATCTTATCCTATGGGGATACAGTAATGTATTTGTTTTTATTGATACTACAGCAAGTCACCACAAATTTAATGACTTAGACAATAAAAACATGATATTGCAGTTCTGTAGGATAGATGCCAACAAGGATGTCACTGAGCTAAAGTCAAGATGTCAGCAGGGCTGCCTTTCTCTCCAGGGTTCCAGGGCAAAATCTGCTTTCTTCTATTTTACAGCTTCCAGAGGTCACATGTACTCCTTGACTCTTGGTCCCTCCATCTTCAAAGCTAACAATGTTGCCTCTCCCTGGCCATCCTTTTTCTCGGGCTCTCTTCTGCTTCCCGCTTCCACTTAAGGCACCCTGGTAATCACATGATACTCACCTGGACAACCCAGGACAATTTTTTAAAGGTGTTGTGGGGGAGGCGGGATCCAAGATGGATAAATAGGGGAAAGACATGCTGATGTTGACCACAGGAAGATAACAGAAGACAAACGGAGTAACTGCATTCCCAGTGGAGAGTTGGAGAGAAGTTTACAGTGAAATTCTACAGAAAGGAAAGATGCCATGAAGGAACGTGGACTGTACAAACACACAGCAGTGACTGGGGATACCACTGATGAGGATACCACGTGGACTGTACAAACGCACAGCAGTGACTGGGGATACCACTGATGACTCCCTCAGACAGAGGCTGGAGGAGGATCATTTTTTTGGAGTGAAGCAAAAGGAAACTGTGGCAGCCCTTGTCACTGGTGATATTGCCTGAGGGAAAACCTTGCAATACAACCTAGATTCCAACCATTGAGTCCAATCTAGAGCCCTAGTAGGGGACAGGGAGACCTTGAAGAGATAGAACATATTTGTCCCCAATCTCCCAACAAGGATACCCAGTAACTAGCAGGATGGAAGTACCATCTGAATAACAGAAGTAGAGGCTACAGCAGCTCAAGCACACACACCACTAGGGGATTTTAACAAATAAAATCCACTGTCCCCACTGACTTTGAGTCTGGCCTGGAGAGTTGACAGGGGAAAAGGGTACCCATTTAGGATTATGAGGCACTCCCCTCCACCCCCCATTACAGGTGCCCAGACAAACTGCCAAGACAAAACACAGATAGGCAGCTGGCTCAAAAAATTCTTCTGCTCTATCTGTGGACAGGGTAGGCTCACAGGCTGAGAGTAGATCCCCTGATCCTTGTGTCTGTGGGAGCATTGCACTCTATGAATGTGAGAAGTCTATGACTGTATAATAAGGTGTAGGGTTATCTAGGTCTCTGGGAATCACTGTGTCTGGCTTCAGAGGCTCAGAGTTTCTCGAGTACCTGAGGGTAGGTCACTGCACAGGGTTCCAAGCTCAGATCCTTTGTGTGGTTCATGTGCCTGCATGGATGGGGTACGTAGACACTGTGGGCTAAACCTAGGCATCGACCACCTTGATAGAGAGGAGATAAGGCTGTGTCCCCAACAGTCAACATGATCACACCCTATCCTTCACTGACAATAGAGGAGACCTACCATGCCCAACTTGGGTATCACCCTGAACTCTTGCTCCACCCTCAAGCACTGACTGGAGCACTCTGGCCCCATAAAACACCTACATCTAAATATCCATTGAAGGAGCACATATTCCACACTAAACTACAGAGGAATAATTCAAAGATAAAAGTCATCAGAGGAGAAAACCAACAAGTGTTTCCTAAAGATGAACACAGAAATATAAGAAACAAGGAAGACAACATGACTCCCAAAAGGAACATAGTAGACTAAGCCTCTGCTTGTGGTGCCAGCATCCCATATGGGCACCAGTTCATATCCTGGCTGCTCTTCTTCTGATCCAACTCTCTGCTTATGGCCTGGGAAAGCAGTGGAAGATTGCCCAAGTGCTTGGGCCCCTGCACCCTTGTAGGAGGCACATAGAAAGCTCCTGGCTCCTAGCTTTGGATCAGCCAAGCTCTGGCTATTGTGGTCATCTAGAGAGTAAACCAGTGGATGGAAGACCTCTCTCTGTCTCTTCCTCAGTCTGTAACTCTACCTCTCAGATAAACTAATTATTTTTAAAAATTAAAGAAATAACAAAAAAGGAAAAATCTTCAATGTTTGTGGATTGGAGGAATTAATATCATTAACAAAGATACACCCAGACTGAAAGTGAAAGATGGAAACATACTATCTGAAGTAATTTACAGATTCAATGTAATGCCAATCAAAATACCAACAACATTCTCCACAGATCTAGAAAACAACAATGCTAAAACTTATATGGAAGCACAAGAGACTCAATATCTAAAACAATCTCAAATAACAAAAACAAAGCTGCAGGCATCACAACACCAGATTTCAAGATATATTGCAGGGTAGTTATAATCAAAACAGCCTGTTACTGGCAAAAAAAATAGACTTGTATACCAATGGAATAGAATAGGAAATGTAGAAATTTATCCACACATCTTCAACCAAGTAAACTTTGACAAATGAGCTAAAAATCAATCCCTGGAGAAAGGACAGTCTCTTCAACAAGTGGTGCTGGGAAAACTGGCTCTCCATATGCAGAAGTATGAAACAAGGCCCCTACGTTACACATCAGACAAAAATCCATTCAGAGTGGATCAAGGATCTAAATCTATGACATGATACAATCCAATAACTAGAGGAAAACATTGGGGAAACTCTAAAAGACATTGGCTTAAGCAAAGACTTCTTGGAAAAGACCCCAGAAGCACAAGCAATCAAAGAAAAATAGACAAATGGGATTATATCAAGCTAAGAGGCCTCTGTAATGAACAGGAAACATTCAACAAAGCAAAGAGTCAACCAACTAAGTGGGAGAAAATAGTTGTAAGATATGCGACTGATAAAGGATTAATATCCAGGATCTATAAAGACCCCAAAACATTCAACAAACAAATCAGTTAAGAAATTGGGAAAGGACATGAACAGGCATTTTTCAAAGGATGAAATTCAAATGGCCAACAGACACATGAAAAAATGCTCAGGATCACTAGTGATCAGGAAAATGCAAAGCAAAACCACAATGTTGTTTTACCTTACCCCAGTTAGAATGGATATCATCCAAAATTTAAAAAATAAATAAATAAATAAATTCTGGTGATGTGAGGAAAAAGGCACCCTAATCCACTGTTGGTGGGAATGTAAACTAGTACAACTGTTATGGCAGGTAGTATGGGGATTTCTCAGACATCTAAAAATAGATCTACCATATGACCCAGCCATTTCACTCATCAGAATTTACCCAAAGGAAATGAAATGAGCATATGAAAGAATTATCTGTACCCCCAGGCTTATTGCAGTGTATATATCTACCTACTGAGGGCTGGATAAAGAAAATGTGGTATGAGTGTGTGTGTGTGTGTGTGTGTGTGTATAATTGGAATACTATGGAATACTACTCAACCATAAGAACAAATTCCTATCTTTTGAAGCAAAATAGATGCAACTGGAAACCTTTACATTTAGTGAAATAAGCCTGTCTCAAAAGGACAAATGTTTTTTCTGATATGTACCAGTTAATATAGAATAAAAATGTATATGATAAAATGGACATCTTGTAATATGATTGTTGTTTTTAGACCTTGTTTATACTCCTATGGAACTGTGGTCTTCCTACTTTTCAGTTGTTGAATATTACACTTAGGGGTGAGTTAAGCCTGTGATTTTAGAAAGACATAATTTTAATCTATTCTATAAAGTAAAGAAAAGGGAGAAAAAAAGAGGATTAGGGGAGGGAGTCAGGGAGGGAGGGATGTATGGTTATCTTAGAGCTATGCCTATGAAATCTATTCTCTGTATTAATAAAATAATTTTGTATTTATTTATTTAAAAGGCAAAATGATGGAAGAGAGTGAGATACAGACCTTATATCTATTGGTTCATCCCCCAAATGGCTGCAACAGCTAGACCTTGGCCAGGCTAAATCCGGGATCTAGGAACTTCACCTGGCTCTCCCAAAGAGATGGAAGGGGCCCAAACACTTGGGTCACCTTCTGCTGAATTCCCATGCTCATTAGTAGGAAGCTGACTTGGAAACAGAGCAGCTGGGACTCAAACCAGCATCCCAATATGGGAAGTTGGTGTTGCAAGCAGTCGCTTAACCCACTGCACCACAACATGAGCCCAAATCTCTCTATTTTCAGGTCAAATAGCAACCTTAATTCTACCCTGCTTTCACTTCCCTCTTCCATGAAATCTAACATATTCATAGGTTCCAGGAATCAGGATGTGGACATCTTCAGAGTAACATTATTCTGCCTACCACAGGCTAGTAACATGAATAAGTAACATAGGGGAGACATAAATCGAGAAGGAGATGCTAATATTTTGTGAAATCTCCTGTTTTTTTTTTTAATGTTAGCAGCTAAATCAAGTTCAGGAAAAAACACGGTCTACCTCAAAGGAAACTCTTCTGGAAATCATAGTCATCACTGGTGATCTCTACCTTACAGTGCAGAACAGTAACCCCTAATCTTAATTTTTTTAACCTCTAAAGGTCCTTTATAATGTTTCCTCCTAAGAACCCAGGTTTTGATCAATTCAAACTGACAAACAAATTCTGTTTTTAACTAAAAATAAGTGCCCAAAGTTTTGTTAGGCAAAGACATTAACATCTATATCTTCCATGAACAGAATAAGATTGGGCTTATTAATGAAAGCTAGTGTTAACTGAGCACTTTTTTTAAAAAAACAGCAGAGATTTTCTCATAGTTCTGGAGTTTGGACAGTCCAAGATCAAAGTGTCACAAGGTTTGACTTCTGTTGAGGGCTGTTCTGTCCAACTGAGCCATTATTAGACACCACGTAAGTACTTCTTATGCATTAAGTTATTCATCATTACAATCATTCTGGGAGAACAGGACTATTGTCTCTCCCATCTTAAACATGAGAATTTCAAGGCTCAAAGAGCTGTGTCCCTAAAATCATATAGATAGTAAGAGGTCAAACTATGATTCAAACCAAGATCTGAATTCAGAAGCCAAATTTTTTACCATTATCGTATCATGCTCATACATTCCTAACAAAGGAAATAAGCATCCGTGTGGCCACTTGCTACAAGTTGCTGCTTGGGAAGCCTACATCCCACTTAGGAAGATTTGATTCAAATCCTGATTCCTCTGCTTTTGATCCAGATTCCTGCTAATGCACAACCTGGAAAGCAGCCGATGATGACACAAGTATTGGAGTCTTTAACACCCTTATGGGATATATGGATTAGGTTCCAGGCCCCTGCTGCTGTTGCAGGCATTTGGGGAAGTGAACCAGCAGAATGAAATCAATGTCATAGCTTCCTGAGTTGGCGCCTCCTACTAGTGGGTAACCATGGATGTGAAATTCTTTGTGATGTTCAGAATAGGATTCGCGCCTCCAGTGCTTCCTTTGATGACTCTAGAGGACCGCCTAGGAGTGGGGATCAAAATAACTCAAGCTTGGAAGTGTCACACACACATTGTAGCAGGTGAAAGAAAAATGACAGAGAAATTATCACTTCCAAGAAATTCCTAGTTGATTAGGAATCCTACACAGGAGACTTCAACCATGCAAAACAAGCCTTGAAGAGGCATTCCACTTCCTGGGACATTCTCCAAAGTTTGAATCTCAGAACTGAATGGCTATGCCCCCTTACAGTTCATATTGTGCATCATACAGCATGGAACCCTGAATTCATGTTCGGATATTTCCTAGAATTGCTCTACCTTGCCATTCCACCTCAGTCTTCCTTCTGTCAAACCACTATTCCATCTCAGCTTTCCTGCTTTTCCAAGGACCAGTGAGTCTGGGCCTGGGCTGCTGTGCCAGGTTTGCCTCCATTTTCAATGAGAAAATGAGTTTCCTTCTAAACACTGGGGAGCAGCCAGGCACAGAAGCCTGTCTGCAGAAGAGAAACCAAAACATGAGTTCTCTTGATTTTACTTGATTAAGGAAGGTGACCGGGTCCTACTGATCTTTGAGGCCCCAGCATCTAGCACAGTGCCTAAAATTTAGTGCTTTAAAAGAGAAGGAAAGGAAGGGAAAGAAGAGAGAAAGCACACAAAAGTACTATATTAACAGAGGACGGATCTACAGGACACACACATGATAAAGAGAGAGAGAGAAAAAGAGAGAGAGAGACAGACCGACCCCTTGGGGAAATGAAACTAAATTTCTTATCTAAATTATTAAAAAAGAGGCAGTTCCTTCAGGATTATCTGAAGATCATCACCATTTCTGATTAAGGCACCCATTTCCTGGAACCCAGGCCTTATTAGCAGCTCACAGTTGCCAAGTGATCCATTGCTAAGGAAGTCTGACCTGGCAGCTCAGCTCACCCTGTCCCAGTCAGGAGCAGCTACAGATGGCTCCTGGAGAGCACTACACCAGCAGCAGGTGCACCTCATCAATCTTTAAGTTATGCAGTGCTCAGTATGATTGAAAATAGAGTACAATGCTGTATAGTCAAACACAGACACAGTCATTAATCACTCTTGGTCTCCCCAAGCTAATATAGCCTGATCCAGTTACTGGATTTAGAGCTGTGGAACTAAAAAGGTCATCTACCCACATGACTCGAAGTCATGTTCAAGGCTTACAGTCTAGCTCTAGATCCAATCCTGAAGAAAAAACACAGAGGGAAGGAGTGAAAGAGGCAGGGAAAGGAGGAAGATGTTTGGTGCTCAGACATTCAACTCCTTGACTTGAGTGAACAAGAAATAAATTTTGGTTTATTAAGCTGCTAAGATTTGGGAGTGTTTTATTAATACAGTATCACTTAACTTAACCTGACCAATATAGGAAATTGAATGCAAAGCTTGCCAGAATTAACTTACCAGAGAATTTTAAAAATTTTATGAAACAAAGTTGTACACTGACTGGGACTTAATCAGGGCTCAATAAATACTTCTTGGATACTGTATGGATGGGTTTTCTCAACCACTAATTAGTTGTATATCTCACCTTTTGTGTAAGATATGCTTCCCACTGTACTCAAATGTGATCCTCAATCTTCTTTACTCTAAGACGGTCTCAAAGAGTTGTGAGGATTCTTTGAGAGGACACATGTGAAGAACTTTCATTGCTATATAGAGAATAGCCAGGACATAGTAAATACTGGGATTATTTTTAACATTGTTAGTGTTTTATTCCTCCATTTATAGTTAGGCTTTAATTTAACCCATTCATCTTCTCTCAAAGTCCTGACCCTATTTCTCTCTACATAGAAATTCTGTCCCCATCAGTAGGTAGTTCAGGATTTACCTTTTTAAAATTGGACTATCCCATCCAGTTTGGTTGCTGTAATCTAAATAACTAATGAGAGTTTTTCTTAAAGATTTATTTATTTGAAAGGCAGAGTTACACAGAGGAGGAGGAGAGAGAGAGAGGTCTTCCATCCAATGGTTCACTGCCCAATTGGCTGCAACAGCCAGAGCTGGGCTGATCGAAAGCCAGGAGCTTCTTCCAGGTATCCCACGCAGGTGCAGGGGCCCAAGGACTTGGGCCATCTTCCACTGCTTTCCCAGGCCATAGCAGAGAGCTGGATCAGAAGTGGAGCAGCCAGGACTTGAACCAGCACCCATATGGGATGCCAGCACTGCAGGCAGCGGCTTTACCTGTTATGTCACAGTGCCAGTCCTGGGAGTTATCAAGAAGGTGGAATAGGGAGAAAGTTTACTGCTCTAGTCAGGAGGAAGATAGTTTAAAAAAAAAAAAAAGGAGAGAGTTATATCTCAGGGAAGAGTTAGGGAGAAAATTCCAAAGGAAACTTCATGCAAATTAGAGGGACACTGTGGACCTATGTGGAGGAACCAAGCAGCCAAGACCCTCAGCACTAGCATTGGAGTGAAGCAAGAGCAGACTGTAGCAGCGCAAACCACAGGCAATAAAGCTGTGAGAAGAGCCTGGTGTGAGTCTGGCTTGGAGCCCTACAGGGGATAATGTACCTGCCACGATCGAGTCAAGCTGGAAATCAATAACTCAAGAATCTCTAGAACACACGCAAACACATGGAGACTGAACAACATGCCCTTGAATGAACAGTGGGTCATAGAAGACATCAAAAGAGAAATCAAAATTCTGGAAATGAATGAAGATGACAATGCAACATATCAAAAGTTATGAGATACAGCAAAAGTAGTGTTAAAAGGGAAGTTTATAGTGATTGGTGCCTACATCAAGAAAATGGAAAGGCACCAAATAAATGAGCTATTAATGCATCTCAAGGACTTAGGAAAAAACTTGAAACCAAACCCAAAATTAGTAGGAGAAATAAATTAAAATTAGAAAAGAAACAAAATTGAGACAAAAAATAAAAGATCAGCAAAAGGAAGAGGTTGTTTTTTGAAAAAATAAAAAAGTTGATATACCAAGGGCCCAACTAACTAAAAAAAGGAGAAAAGATTGAATCAATAAAAGAGATGAAAAAAGATATATAACAGACACCACAGAAATAAAAGAATTTGAGGAAATTACTACAAAAAGCTGTGTGCCAACAAAGTGGGAAACCTGAAGAAATGGATATATTCCTGGACACATAAAACCTACCTAAATGGAGCCATGAAGACATAGAAAACCTAAGGAGACCAATAACCAAGATGGAAACTGAGTCAGCACTAAAGACCCTCCCAACAACAAAAAAAAAAAAGCCCAGGACCAGATGGATTCACTGCTGAATTCTCCAATTCTCAAGCTATTCAAAACAATTAAAAAACAGATAATCCTCCCAAACTCTATGAAGGCAGGATCACCTTAATTCCTAACCTGAAAATGATACAACACAGAAAGAGAACTAAAGGTCAATTCCCTGATGAACATAGATGCAAAAAATCCTCAACAAAATCCACCCAGTTGAATCCAACAGAAAGATCATTTCCCTGGGCCAAGTGGGATTTATCCCTGGTATGCAGGAATGGTTCAACACTGGCAAAAATCAATACAACATAGCACATTAAACTGAAGAACAAAAGCCATATGATTATTTTAATAGATTCAGAGAAAGCATTTGATGTAATTCAACACCCTTTCATGATGAAATCTCTAAGTAAGTTGGGTATAGAGGAACATCACTCAAAAAGTCAGTGCAATTTATGACAAAGCCACAACCAATGTTCTATCAAATGAGGAAAAGTTGAAAGCATCTCACTGAGATATGGAACTAGACAAGGATTCCACTCTCACCATTGTTTTTCAATATCATCATGGAAGTTTTAGCCATAGTCATAAGGCAAGAAAAAAAATCAAAGAGATACAAATTTAGAAGGAGAAAGTCAAACTATCCCTGTCTGCAGATGACATGATTCTTTATGTAGGTATTCCAAAAGACTAAGAGAGACTATTGAAACTCCTAGAAGAGTTTGGTAAAGTGGAAGGATATAAAATCAAGACACAAAAATCAATTGCCTTTGTATACACAGGCAATGCCAAGACTGAGAAACAACTTCTAAGATCAATCCCATTCACAATAACTACCAAAAAAAAA
Organism: Oryctolagus cuniculus; assembly: GCF_964237555.1. NCBI lineage: Eukaryota > Metazoa > Chordata > Mammalia > Lagomorpha > Leporidae > Oryctolagus > Oryctolagus cuniculus. The sequence goes on from NC_091433.1 coordinate 12,665,101, forward strand.
TCAAGTACCTTGGAATAAATTTAACAAAGGATGTCAAAGATCTCTATGATGAGAATTACAAAATATTAAAGAAATAGAAGACACAAAAAAATGGAAAAATCTTCCATGTTCATGGAATGGAATAATCAAAATAAAAGTACACCACAAAAATAATCTCAAAATAAAAGTACTCCAAAATACAGTAGTTGATAAAATGAAACAATACGATCATGTATAATTCAGTTTTCTACAAAGACCATACATTTTTATAAATAATAAGTCTATTTTCCCTTGCATAATTTGATACTTTTGCTATTCTGCAATTTTTCTATGGAATGGTTATGAATTAATTTGTTTTTATTAATATTTTTAAAAACTCTATAGACCCCTTTAATGAGGCTGTATAGCTTTCTTCAAAACTGTAAATTCTGGGCACGGTGCTGTGGTGCAGTGGGTTAAAGCCCCAGCCTGCAGTGCCAGCATCCCATATGGGCGCTGTTTTGAGTCTCAGCTGCTCCACATCCATCCAGATCTCTGCCATGGCCTGAGAAGGCAGTAGAAGGTAGCCCAACTGCTTGAGACGCTGCACCCACGTGGGAGACCCAGAAGAAGCTCCTGGCTCCCAGCTTCAGATTGGCGCAGCTCCGGCCATTGCAGCCATCTGGGGAGTGAACCAGCAGATGGAAGAGCTCTCTCTAACTCTTTCAAATAATTAAAATAAATCTTTTATATAAAAAAAAAAAGCTCTGTTTCTCAAATAAGGAATTTTTTAAAATCTGTAAATTCTATATTTTACTTTGAAATGGTTCCTCTTCCCCATTATAACCAATCTAATATTCTGATACTCTTATTAGACACATTTTTAATCTTTCTAGTCTAGCCCCTTTTCTTATGATTTCTCTTTCATATGTTTACTCCTTTTTTTGGCTGACTCAGTTCTTTTTGTATTTCATTAATTCCCTCTTCAGCTTTTTCTAGTCCACCACTTCACACGTCCTTAATTGTTTTGTTTATTGCAATGACTACATGTTCTATTTCTTGAATCTGTTTGGTTTTCTCTCAAATCCACCTGATTACTTCCATAATTCCCTGTTCTTATGTAATGGTTTCTATTCCTTTCCTTATCCCTTGAATATCGTTAATCTACTTACTTGAAAGTTGTCCTTAAACTGTTTGTTTATAGTTATTAAGGGCATAAATTTGACCAATTCTTGCATCTTCTTGCTCTTACACAGAACTCATTTGTGACTATTTTACAAAGCCATTCTCAGCACGAGTTGGCTTTTTACTGGAGACTGTTACCCTTCCAGTCCTAGACTTCTTCCTTACACAATTTCTCCCCATATGCACCTGGCCAGGATTGTCCACTGCCTGGAGCCCTTGCCCTACACTGCAGGGCCACCTCTGGCCTTCATCATGACTCCAACCCTAAACACAGTATAGACCACACCTGAGTTTATCAAGAGCTTTGATCAGCATATCTGAAGCTCCCAGCTCCCCTTCTCTGGAGCCCGCAGTAAAACACAGTCTCATAGTCCATCGCTTTCCCTAGCATGAGGGACAACTTACAGCTTCCCCTGGATCTCCGAGTGCTGAATTTTGCCAGCAATGCTCTTTGGACTTCTTTCTGCCAATAACAGCCTAGTGATACAGGAGAGCCAGAGTCAAACGTGGCGCCCTCCTCCTCTACTCGCCTCTGCAGAAGCCCCCACCCCCTCCTGCATCAGGCCAGGGACTCGTGGCTGCAGCTACCTGGCCAGAGGCATCCATCTGAGCAAGGTTTGGCATCCAGAACCCGGGAGCCCTGGCCACCACTTCATTTTCCTCTCTTGATTCCAACTCATCTAAAGTTGAAATCTTAGTATCACAGGCACTCAGCTAAGCCCTTTACATATTTCATAGTGCCCAGTGTTCACAGTGCTAGCCAGAAGACACTATACAGATCAGGAAAACAAGATGCAGAGAGAAGACACTCAGAGAAGTCACATAGTCAAAAAATGAGAAAGCCATGACTCCATCCCAGGCTGGCTCCTCTAGCCTGAAGGGTTCTTTCCTTCAGAACATGAACAGGCACTCCTCTCGCCCTCCACACACTGCAAAGTACAACCTTAGCGTTTTGTTTGAGCTACTCGGCTGGGCTCATCCGGAACTGACTTCTCCAATTTTGAGTATCAGCCACAGGGAATATGCCATGTTTATTAAATTAGCAAATGGCCAAGTGAATAAAAGCTACATTAAAATGGATGGTAATAGGCCTCAGCTTTTCCCTTCCTGTAGAAGCTTGTGTTAGGGTAAGAGGTGGCCAGACTCCCCTGCCTTTTTCCCCAGGAAGAGATACTTAATGCAATAAAATCTCAGACCTGTCAGAGACTTTGTCTGAGGGTTGCTTCCTGGAAGAATTTCTTAAAAGTCCTATTTACATTAAAACAACGTCCACGCCAACTCTCAAGGCCACTTCCTATTGCAGCTGATCAGAGACATGGAGATATGCCCAACAGGAAGAAATCGGAATGAATGTGGCTGGTGCTAAATCTTCTATCTCAACCCTTTCCCACAGCGGGTGGGGGTGGGGTACAGGAATAAGGCTGCTTTGTTCCTGCTGACATTGCCAAGTTTGAATATACGCACTGGAGTAAGGATAGTCTATTCAATAAATGGTGCTGGGAAAATTGGATTTCCACGTGCAGAACCATGAAGCAAGACCCCTACCTTTCACCTTACACCTCATACATATTAACTAAACATTCCAGAAGACGCAGCTCAGACCCTCAGTTCCCGCCAGCTTCCCGGCATAAAGTGACCTTAAACTGAGTATTACTAATTGGAGACTAGAACCATCTTACACATTGAACATTAAAATAAAATAAAACCCTCACACCCACAAGCACTTCTCACTCCCCCTCCCCAGCCAATTTCCTAATTTCACTGCAGTTCTTAACCTTGTAGACTTAAGTAAAGGTAAATATTACTGTTTCAAGACTACCTCTGTCTCGCCCATTTGTAAGTTCAGGGCTGGCCCACTTGTGCCCAGAAGTCACCCAACAATGGCCCCCATCCTGGAGCCAGGCTGACTTACCTGACTCGCTGAGTGCAAGGCTCTCACCTTCAGCCCTCCTCACCACTGCTACGTCCGTCCCTCTACCTGGGGCAGGACTCCCCCCTTCCTCTCCCAGTTTATATGATCGAATTAGCTGATGCCAATCACTGCAAATTTTAGCTCAAGGCTCACCTGTGGGAAAGCTTGCCAGAGCCTATGCTCCCACCTGGGTAAATCAAGCCTCCAGTGTACGTGTGCTTCCCTCCTTGGCTGTACCATGAAGACACAGTAGCAAGGCACAGAGCCTCTAGTATGTCTGTTCTGGATTCACTCTTCCAGCAGATACTTGGTTGGAAAGTGTCCATGGGTAAGTGAAGCCATGCTCTTTGGGACAGTTAGAAATGGGGTTTACAAACAACAGGAAGGGAGTGGATCCTTTATTCATTTTAAAATGTCAATTTCGGAGATTTTGCTGCAAGCCAGGGCTTGTGCTGATGCCTGAGATGGCATTTCATTATCCTGTCCAACAGTGGAGGAGGGGTATGGTTATGTCCTTTTCACATGGAGAAACTGATGGTAGGAGTGGTTAGGAACCTGTCTGCAGTCACCAATGGAGCTGGGTTAAAGCCCCGTCTCACTCCCGAATCTCACACTTTCCTTGCATTCTACTAGCCTCTAAGTATCCCTTATTCCAGAAGGTTCCACCACCCACCAGTGCATCCACAGACTCTCTACCACCATTCCCCTTCGAGAATCTGTGTTTTACTGTTTAATATATCCAGCCCTGCTAGAGAAAATAAGAACCACAAGCAGGAAGAATAAATGAAGCTCAGTAGAGAACATATAATTTATGAGACACAGGCAGACTTCACTAAGTATGAGTGAGCTTCACAAACTTCATGGAAACGGCATGTTCCACCAAAAAATTATGCATAAATTTCAAAAAATTTTAACCAAAATAAACTTATATTTTTCATCCCATTTTTCCATAAAATTTTTAAAATACCCTCTTATATATAAACAAAGTAGTAACTTATAGAGACATGTTAGCCTCCATAAGGTATAGTGTTTGAGTGCTGGACATAGGAAGAGATGGAGAGATCAAGAGGTATCAAACATTTGTAACTCACTGAATATCCATGAGGCACCTGAGCTTTGAAATAATCATAGCACATTTAATACACACTGAGTGTCCAATATTTATTAATCAGCCACCTTTGCTGACACTCGCTTTGGTGCTACAGCTCCTCTGCCAGATGAAATCCATAGCTTCTTATCCTTCTCATCAAGGTGATCAGCAAGTTACAGTCGGGGGCCAGGTGCAATTGTCCTGCATCTCTTGCTGTACCATGTTGACCCCAGGTACCTTTCATCTGCCAACTTCCTTGTTCGGCCTCAACTCTGACCTCCATGTCCTCAGCAGCAGCAGAGTAGGTTGATGTAGCAGAGACAGGTGAAACAAAGAACCCTGCATAAACCAGAGATCAGGTAGCATGGTCCTTCTCCCCTGCTCACACACTCTGCTAAGTACATTAATTTCCACCCCACTACACTTGCTTCAAGCTCTGTGTTTGAAATTTATAGACTCAACCAAGTGATTCAAGCCTTGGTCCTTGAGCCTCTCTGTTACATGAGCTTTGTGAGAGCCTGCCGTGGAGTTAGCATTGTCTTGAGATAATTTCCCATGGGACCCCTTCAGGCAATTCTTTTCTCCAAGGATGCCTTTGACACTGCGGTATAGGAAAGCAAGCAACGGATTTGGAGTTAGGCCTCCTGGATTTCAAAATTGCCTCAGCTAGTAACCTCTTAAAGCTTTCATTTTCTCTGGATCAAATGAGAATAACAAACCCTCTCTTGCAGGGTTGTTTAGATTAAATGATGGCATTTGTAAAAAAATTTTGCAAAACTGCTTTAACCTACATGGCCATCTCTGTGACACTCAGATAAAATATGTGCATGAGGGGAGTTCAGCAAGTTTGTGAAAAAAAAAAAAATTTGAATAAGAGTTCGTTTTGGTGCAAAAAAATTTGAATATTCATACATAGCTATTTCATAATGTGCATTTCCACACACTTTTTGAACACCCCTCATATTTGTTCTTCTCCGGCTTGCCTCAGCATAGCTGAGGTTGGCCTCCTCTTGAACTCAGCACGTTATTTCCAAACCACTTACATTGTTGTACTATCAGGGGCTCCCAAATTGTGATTCCATGTGAAAAGACTCAAAGAAGCAGGACTGGCAGGCACCCCCACCTCCTCTCAAGACTCTTGCTCCCTGCCTAACTTGAGCAGGACAAAAACAAGTGAAGAAGCCACAGCAAAGCTGAGCTGCATTGGCTGAGAGACTGCCCCAGCCACGGTGTGATCAATAATTGATTCCCAGAATCCGATTGCAAGGGCAATGGAAGGGTGGTGTGTGGACCTGAATCCCAGTGCCCTTCATCAGGCCATGCAGCCTCAGGCAGCAGACCCAGTGTGGGCCAGTCGTAATTTTAACTCATTTCACGTGCACAGTTTGTTTCACCTCCCAAATAAATTAATTATGGAGACTTTAAAGGATTTTCAGAAGGAATCTCATTACGAACTACACTTTCTGCCCTACCAATCAATAGTCCTTTCATTTTTACATAGCATGTGGGAGAGACAAGGGGTTTTTTGGGGGGAAAAAAGTCTTCTTTCATTTCTCATTTCATCATCCCAGCCTTGGCATTTAATGAGTACTCTGAAACATGTCCAAACTCTCAATCCTCACTGTATGACCTTGGGCAAATTAATTAACCTCCCTGAGCATCACCTTTAAAATATCTTTGCTTGTCCTTCCACCTTGAATGCCCATCACCCTTGTTGTCCGCATGAGGAACTTCTGTTTATTCTGCAAAACCCTATGTCATTCATAATGGGTGGGAGTTTGACATAATGTAAGAGGACAAAGCTCATTCAGTCGGCCCCAAATTCAGATGCTGCTCTGACCCTGACTAGCTAGGGTGACTATGACAACTGACAAAAAACACAGTCTCCTCACCTGCAAAATGATATCACAGTGCATGACTCCCCAGTAGTGATGATGTGTAAGTGATCAAACGCACACAGATCTACCCACTACAGGAACAGCTGGGCACATAAAGCAAGCGCAATACCTGCTGGCTACTATCACTATGCATGGAGTTATTTTACACCTATTTGTGGAACAACTATATGATAGACGCCAGGCCCAGTGGAAGGCTTCATAACTCACTGTCACAATCTGAATACCTCTCTTGACTATCTTTATCTCCCTGCATTGAGCTCCTTCCATGAATGTGCATATCACTTCTCTCTTACATTTACTATCTGTCTCTGTAAATGCTTAGCTCACAGGGTTGGGGTTCAGTCTCATTTGTCTTTGTACCCCCAGACCTTAGCAATAATTGACCGACACAGTCGGTACTTAAATAGTCTGCAATCAGGTACTACAAGAGCACTGGGGAGAAAGAGCACACAGTGTGTCATGGGGATTCAAGTGGATGTGCTAACGAAAGTGCCATCTCAGCCACCTCTTAGAGCATGAGTCGGAATTAGCTGAGATGAAGATTGGGAACAGTGCAGTTGGGGAGAACTCTGAAGACACTGCCACCAGCCCTGCCTGTGGGGCCAGCTCTTGGCTCTTGGCTCTCAACGCCTGGGAGGGCAAAGCTGCAAATCAGGCCTTCCGAGCCTGGGTCTGAGAGTTGCAATGCCCAGGAGGGTTCCTGGCAGCATTCATCCATGAAGCTGCAGGCTAGAGAGCACCAAGGCTGGAGATGGAGGCAGTAGCCACGTAGCAGAGGCTCCCTGTGAGTGCTAAAGAGCAATGAGATTATTTTTGTAGGGGACGAGGTGTTCCTGGCAAGCTCCAATGAGAAAAGAACATATTCAGAACATTCTGCAATAGATCCCTCAAAAAACAAGCAGACTGTGGCGTGGAAGGGAGTTTTTGAGGCTGGAGGAAGACTGCAAGAATGGAGGGGGTGGCCTCTGGCTTCTGCTCATTGTCATACCACCCGACATTGGGTGCAAGGAAGGTGTCCAGCAAATATCAAATGAATGAGCAAGGAAGGCACATCTAAGATCCTAGAGATCACTTTAGGAGAGGGTGGTGTTGGACCAAAACCCAGACCACTGCTGTCCAAGAGAACTTTGTGTGTATAAGCCGTCAGTGTACTGGATAGTCACAAGTGCCTACTAAGCTCTTGACAGTAAATGGTGCTACTGAGCCAGATTTCATTATAATTATATTAAAATTAAACATCCGCATGCATCTATCAGAGTGTAGACCCATACAAAGACTGAGACAATTTAAATGGAGAGGAAGTGTCCCCAGTCGAGCTCTTGTTCTGAAATATTTTAACTCAGATGCTGCATTTAAGTCAAAGCTTTTAAATATGTTTATATTCATGAGGAACAGGATGAAATTCCAAGTAAATGATGTTTCAGCACCAAAACTCGCAAATTAGGTGTGTGAGGGTTTTGAAGGGACATACCCAAGGCCAACAGAACAGCATTTTTTTTTTCAGGGAATGCTATATCAACAATGCATTTGATGGCATGGGGAATGATATTATACAGACAAGGGAAAAATGGACATTAACCAGTACAACTCAAAAGGAATTTAGAAGAGTTGGACACTGAAGTAAGCATTTGAAGTAATATGTTGTATATATCAGACACTTAATGGTAATAATACAGACAGCCCCACAGGTTACACATACATAGACTCAACCAACTTTAAATTAAGAATATTTGACAAAACAAACTGCGTCCATACTGAATATGTACACACCCTTGTCATTATTCCCTAACTAATAACAGTACAACTATTCACAGCATTTACACTGTTATTAGGTGTTATAAGCAATTTAGAGATCATTTAAAGTATCCAGGAGGATCTGTGTAGGCCTTATGCAAATCACAGGCCATTGTAGAGAAACAGCCTGAGCACCCATGGGGGATTTCAGCACCCACAAGGGGTCCTGGAACTACTCCCTCCCTCGTGGATGCCGATGCTGGACAGTCATGGTCATTTCTTGAGTGACTGCAATGCGCCTACAGCAGCAGTGCAGGATGATGTTTGAGAACACAGGATCTGGCTCCAGATGGGCTGGATTTACACAAACTCTCTTTCTTCCTTTGTTAAATGATTATACTTATCTCATGAGATTGCTACAAGGATTAGACTAGTTGATACTAAAAACCCTAGCTTATCATGGATCATTCTTGTACACAAAAAGGTATACATAGGCAAAATCAATCGCTTAACATACTACTTAAAATGCTTACTTCAGTGTCCAACTCTTCTAAATTCCTTTTGAGTTGTACTGGTTAATGTCCATTTTTCCCTTGTCTGTATAATTTCATTCCCCATGCCATCAAATGCATTGTTGATATAGCATTCCCTGAAAAAAAAAAATGCTGTTCTGTTGGCCTTGGGTATGTCCCTTCAAAACCCTCACACACCTAATTTGCGAGTTTTGGTGCTGAAACATCATTTTACTGACAGGAATTAATGGAGGGGTTGGTTGTGGCATAGTGGGTTAAGAATGGGTCAGTGTTGGCTCAAGACCTAGTGACTCTACTTCCGATCCAGCTTTCTTCTAATGCATCCCAAGAAGCAGCAGATGAGGCTCAAGTGCTTGGGTCCCTGCCACCCATGTGAGAGGCCCAGATGGAGCTCCAGGATCCTGGCTTCAGCTTGGCCCAGCCCTGGCTTTGTGGTCATTGGAGTAGTGAACCAGCATATGGAAGATATCTGTCTATCTTGTTTCTCTCTCTCTCTCTCTCTCTCTCTCTCTCTCTGGCTCTGACTTTCAAGTAAATGAAAGTAAACAAACTTAAAAAATTTTTTTTCAAATGTATCAATGGAAGGTTTTCAAACAGAAATCAGGACTTATCATATTCATTATTTGAAGGAGCCAGGAATAAAAACCAAGTCCTCAGCTCCATAAGCAATGACAACAACATCTTGATTGCCATCTATTGCAATATGCCATTGGTTGTGGGGCACATCCTAACTTGGGAGAAGTTAAAATGTGGAAAATGTTCTCAGAGCCAGTGAAATCCAGTATGTCCCAACACTTTCATTTATTACTGAAGTGATATCTGTAATACTCCTGTGACAAACACTAAATTACTCACTGAATTACAGCAAAAATAAGTTGTACAACATTCCCGAAGTGGAGACACCACAGCCTCTGCAACACTGCCACAGACATCCTGACTTTCCTGGTGACAAAATTGGTGGTGAAGCTTGGATAGCAAACAAGGTCTTCCTTACTCCTAAGTACATGCGTACATTAAGACACTGAGAGTAAAATAAGATAATCCAGAACTGGCTTGAACAGAGCTTTAGCCAATTCTGCAAAAAGGTTGTCACTGATTCTTTATAAAAGAAATGGAGGCCGGCGCCACGGCTCAATAGGCTAATCCTCCACCTAGCGGCGCCGGCACACCAGGTTCTAGTCCCGGTCGGGGCGCCAGATTCTTTCCCGGTTGCCCCTCTTCCAGGCCAGCTCTCTGCTGTGGCCAGGGAGTGCAGTGGAGGATGGCCCAAGTGTTTGGGCCCTGCACCCCATGGGAGACCAGGATAAGTACCTGGCTCCTGCCATCGGATCAGCGCGGTGCGCCAGCCGCGGTAGCCATTGGAGGGTGAACCAACAGCAAAAGGAAGACCTTTCTCTCTGTCTCTCTCTCTCTCACTATCCACTCTGCCTATCAAAAAAAATAAAAAATAAAAAAAAGAAATGGAAAAGAACTGTCAAAGACCTTCATAGTTTTTGCATCAAGTGTGCTTACTCCAGTTGTATCCAACTCTTGTTCCAGGGTATGGGTACAGAAATTATCAGCTAAGCAATTTTGTAGTCAGCACAGGCCACCTCAGATGCTGATACAGACAAACCATGGAATATGAGTAACCGCAGGCAGCTAGCAGTTAAAAGCTCAGACTGTAAAGCAAGGATGCCTGGGTTCAAATCTTACCTGCACCACTTACCAGGTGAGTGAACTTGGGCAAGTTTTCTTCTCTGTATCTGTTTTCTCTTCTGTAAAGCAGAAGTGATGTCCATATCTCTCTGATAAGCTGTAGTGAATTAAATGACTTCATGTCCATAAAACAATCTGAACAGCATATTGCAAACAGTAAGCTCTCTGTAAACATTAGCCAAAATTATTATTACATCCCAAATATTGTTACACCTAAACTGGTGTCCTATCACTATTGGAGTCAAGAGCCTGGTAGCTAGAAAGAGGGACTGAATAAATCAATGAATGACAGGTAGGGAGGCAGCTCAGTATCCTTGCACAAACACTGTGATCACCCCCGGTTATGCACATCAGCAAGTAAGCTATTGAACCATGAGACATAAAGGGAACTAAAGAATCATTTTGTTCTACATAAAATCCAGTCCTGATTTTAAAAAATCTTTTTTATAAAAGGCTCAACTCTGAGTTTGCTTAACCCTGAATGAATATTTTAAACATTATTTTCTGTAGTTCCTAAGAAGATTTCTTTTAAGTGGCATCAGAGGAGTAACTTTCAATTAACACTGAGCAAGTAGAATGGAACTACTTCAGATCAATACCCATTTTCCCCCTTGCTTTATAATTAATGGAGTGACTGTTTTGCTTTGGCAACCACAACTTACTATGACAAATAAAAACAAAACCCACAGGTTGGAGGACAGGGAGAAGCTGCTGAAATATATACCACTTACATATTAAGTATTTTACAGTCTCTTCTCGTTTTTCCTGAGGCTTTGTTTGACAACTTCTGCCTGGCTTCGCTTTCACTCACTTGGCTGAGAACAATGATTTCAGTTTTATGAATTTATTTTGCAGGGAATTGAGCTTGCTGTAGCTCTTAGAGACATTTATAGATTAAACCTCTCTGGGCTGCTGTCAGGGCAGGAAGAGAAGCTGTGTGCTTGGGAGCTGTAGGGAGGAGCTGGTGGACTGAATTGCATGGGGAAGAAATGGAATAACGTAAGAGTGGAAAACTGGGGCTGGCTTGGTGGCATGGCGGGTTAAGCTGCCACCTGTGATGCTGACATCCCATTTGAGCACTGATTTGTGTCCCAACTGCTCCACTTCCAACTCAGCTTCCTACTAATGCACCTGGGAAAAGCCACAGAAGATGGCCCAACTGTTTGCACCCCTGCCACTCACATGGGAGACCTGGATGAAGCTCCTGACTCCTAGCTTCAGCCTGGCTCAGCCCTGATGGTTGCAGCCATCTGGGGAGTGAACTAATGGATAGAAGATCTCCTCTCTCTCTCTCTCTCTCTCTCTCTCTCTCTCCCTCTCTCCCCCTTTCTCTCTGTAACTCTTCAAATAAATAAATAAAAATCTTTTACAAAAAAATAGTGGAGAACTGTGGAAAGTTAAATGTAGTATTCGAGCATCAGAGGTAAGGCCAGAAAATGCAGGTCCTAATCTAAGGCTATGGTAGACATGTTGGTTTTGCCCTCTTAGCATCCATGCCATCATCACATGTATTTCTTGGCAGAACTCCTCTTCCTCACCCTCAGTTTGTGGACTTCCAGTGAGGCTGATCCCCCTAGTCCTAAAATGACCATATAATTTATCTTTACAACTAGGGCATTTTGAGAGTAAATAGTTTTTTTTAATAATAGTAATTATATGATTTTTAAACTATGTATTTCCTGAGCAACAAATTGGTTTCATTAAATTGATAGGCCTATAAAATAGTTCTATTTTAAAACTGTCTTCTAAAGTATTTTCCTCAAAAAAATAAATTAAAAAAAACTCATGCATGACCAGAGGGGGAGGATTCCTTTACATTGATTTTCTGAATGTTAAAAATAACTAGCAGAATAATTATTCCTCATACATCATTATCCACTTCCATCAATTTTTTAACCATATCCTTCTCTCTTATAATATCAAGGATATTTTCTAAAGAATGAATGGCTTGATCACATTTAATATTTTCATAAAATTGCCTGCACTATTCTTCCAAGTTGCATTTTAAGTTAAATAAATTTGTAATGGCCAACAGATTCAATTGACTCTTGTCTGTAGATTCAAACATTTCTAATATCTGACTGTTACCAGGGAGCTAAGCAAAAGGTATATACTGCCATGCAGAAGAGGGTTCTTTAATAAAATATTAGTCTTAACACACTTTTGTAGTTTATATGAAAATTATGTAAAATTGTATGGACAAAGATCTATTTGAATATCACAGCTTATTTGAGTGCAACTGTGAATCATGTACCATACAACTACTTCAAAGTACTATTTTGCTTCACAGTCTTCATCATTAAGAAATAGTTTGTGTTACCTTGAAACTGTGTAACAACAAAATTTTACCTGGATTATTGCCTTTCAAACATAATTTTATCTTTAATGTTGACCTTTTTAACTTAATGTACAACATCCATGATAATATCAAATATTCCACCTTCAATGTACTGAATTTCCAAATTTAGTTTGTTTCCAATACTTGGGTTAAAAATTCAAACCATTATAGAAGTTAATGAATTATGGCAATTAATTTTTCTATTTGAATCATCTAAGCATAAATATAAAGCTGGCACCCATTTTACTCTTTGTATGATTCTTCTTAATGTAGTCAATGCGTTGTTATATAACTCGTATTGCACAAGAAAACAGTATTGAAAATGAGCAGTTAATTTAGAAGAGCAGTCACTTGATCTAAACAAAGAATCATGCTTCACAGAGTGATACATGAAAGTGCTTCCTGCCACAGTACACATTAATTCATTATTATTAGCTACAGGTAGAGTTATAGACCGTGAGAGACAGAGAGAGAGAGAAGGTCTTCCTTCCGTTGGTTCACTCCCCAATGGCCGCTACGGCTGGCGCTGTGCCGATTCAAAGCCAGGAGCCAGGTGCTTCTTCTGGGTCTCTCATGCAGGTGCGGGGCCCAAGCACTTGGGCCATCTTCCACTGCCCTCCCAGGCCACAGCAGAGAGCTGGACTGGAAGAGGAGCAATCAGGACTAGTACCCGGCACCCATATGGAATGCCAGCACCGCAGGAGATGATTAACCAAGTGAGCCACGGCACCGGCCCAGTTGCACTCTTCTTAAGAGCAACAACTGACCCATGAAGTAGATTCTGAAGCTCCTGTAGATTAGTGCCTTCTGTTTCTCATGTGGTCAGTGATAGGTGGGAGTATCTTCTAGCCTGGCCTATCAGAGCACTACAACCTCCTGGTCACAGTGATTGGTCCAAGTTGAACACATGACTCTTGTTGAGACGATAAGAATCAGCTCCAGGGAAGAGGCAACCAATTCTGACAATCAAATGAGCACCGGAATCTAGCTATTCCCAAAGCGAGTAATTCTCAGTCCCTGCTTTCATGAAGCTTATTATATACTAGGAAAAATCAATGAGGAGGCCACTCAACAGCATGAGGAATTTGGTAATTTTGCATTGAAAACCTTTGAGAAAGTCAATGATTATTCCTTAAAACTCTGTAGCTCCATACCCTCAGTCCCAGAGTGAAGACGACATAGAGCTCCTCTCAGCCATTCCATCATGGCCAGCCACTGAGAACAAGAACTAAGCCCAAACACCTGGAGCTCCTGGCATTCCATAGCCATTTGGTATCCCAGCCTCATATGTGTTGCTTCTCAAAGTGTGACCCTCACAGGTCCTAAGACTGATTCAGTTATCCATGAAGTCAAAACTATTTTCAGGCCGGCACCGCGGCTCACTAGGCTAATCCTCCGCCTGTGATGCCGGCACCCCAGGGTTCTAGTCCCAGTTGCTCCTCTTCCAGTCCAGCTCTCTTGTGGCCTGGGAGGGCAGCGGAGGATGGCCCAAGTGCTTGGGCCCTGCTCCTGCATGGGAGACCAGGAGGAAGCACCCAGCTCCTGGCTTCGCATCAGCACAGCACGCTGGCCATAGTGGCCATTTGGGGGGTGAACCAATGGAAAAAGGAAGACCTTTCTCTCTCTCTCTCTCTCTCTCTCTCTCTCTCTGTCTAACTCTGCCTGTCAAAAAAAAAAAAAAACTATTTTCATAACACTACTGAGACATGGTCTGCCTCTTCACTATATTGAGATATTAAGATTGGTGGAAAGGGGAAAAAAAAAAAAAAAAACGAGTCATGTTGGGTCAAACTGTGGTCCTTACCACAACTTGAAGCAGCAAAACACCAAACCATCCTTGGTAACCACTGTGTTCGCCAGTCCTGTGCAGTCATGATTTTAACAAAGGCAAGTGTTGCACCATCAATTAATGAAACAGAAAAAAGGACTAATTGTATTACATTGCACCCTTGAGCACACACCTCAATAATCTTTGTGAAGAAACAGAAAGTATGCACAAAGCTCTTTTGCTGCATACCAAAGGACTGTGGTTTGTCTTGAGGAAAAACACTTGTGATTATTTCACTGCAAGCTGAATTAGCAACATTTTCATTAAAAAAAAATGTTGCCTGAAAAGATGACTGGCCATCAGATTATGGTTATTCAGAATTCATTATTTTGGCAAACATTTTCTTGCCAATGATAAACTTCAGGTTTCATGCAAACAGGAAGATTTGGAAAATCTGTATCTGCCACTGTGAGCTTGGCAGCTTCTAATACTTGAAGATTTTTTTCTGATGAGATTCAGTTTTTGATATTGTATAAGGAAATATGTCACATTTGGAAGATTTGCATAACTCAGTGAAACAGTTTTCCAAGTGACCAATCCACGAGATCACAAAATATGCAGGTGCAAAAAGGCACACTCAAAATACAAAACAGACCAAAGGATTTCAGTTTCAGATTACACATCTGCATTAGTCCATTTTACGTTATTATTATGAAATACCTGAGGCAGGCTAACTTTATTAAGAAAATACGTGTATTTAGCTCATAGTTCT